>NC_089504.1:330566855-330811855 GCF_036850995.1 Saccopteryx leptura
GTACTCATCTCTTTCGGCCCCCAATACAGTGATGGCTGAGCAGTTCTTCCATTTTTATGAACTTTTGTCATGAGACTACCTTTCTTGTGGCTGTCTTTATTTCACTCTTTCACTCTCTCAAGAAGCCTTTTCTGGCCCCTATTGAATGTTCTCTTAGCATCCTGCATTTTTTTTTTTTTTTGCAATATACCAGCATTGTAATTAGCTAATTAATCACTTACTTGTTAATGCTCTTGTCTTTACTCTCTCTCTCTCTCTTTTAATGTCTATTTTATTGATTTTAGAGAGAGAGAAAGGTAAACAGAGAGAGAGACAGGAATATAAATCTGTTCCTGTATGTGCCTTGAGCAGGGATAAAACCGGCAACTTCTGTGCTTCAGGAAGATCAGATAACCAACTGAGCTATCTGGCCAGGGCTGTTTTTACTCTTATACTGTGAGCTCTGGGAAGTCAGGGACCTTTTCTTTTATTTCTGCTGTGTCCCCACATTTAGCACATTTTTGGCACATGGTTGACAGTGTTTTGTTTTGTTTTTTTTAGAAAGCTTTCACTCTGAACTTTAAGAATAAAAATAGCTTGAAATTAAGTGATACTTTTTCTACACCGTACATATGGAAAAACTTTGCCTTTTTTTTTTTTTAGTGAGAGAGACAGAGACAGAGAGGGACAGGCAGGAAGGAAGAGAAATGAGAAGTATCAGTTCTTCATTGCAGCACCTTAGTTCATTAATTGCTTTCTTATATGTGCCTTGACTGGGGGGGCTCCAGCCAAACAAGTGACCCCTTGCTTTAGCCAGTGACCTTGGGCTTCAAGCCAGCAACCTTTGGGCTCAAGCCAACAACCATGGGGTCATGTCTGTGATCCCACACTCAAGCTGATGAGCCCACATCTAAGCTGGATGAGTCTGTGCTCAAACCAGCGACCTTGGGGTTTCAAACCTGGGTCTTCTTTGTCCGAGGCTGACACTCTATCCACTGCACCACCACCTGGTCAGCTGTCTATGTTTTGTATGTTTTTTTTTTGGGGGGAGGACTAAGAAGATAGACTCATTATGATAAAATTGCCTTTTATTTTTTCCCAGAGAGAAAACAAATTTGAAAGGAATAAAAAAGAACTTTTCACCATCTTTTTAGTTTCTGATTATCTTATATAAGAATTTTTTCTGCTTTGTGCGTTTGGTGTCATAATACTTAGTGTAGAACCAAGATGGAGCAGAGATAGAGGCAGATTTGATAAATACATACTTGTAAATCTGTTGCCCTTAACCTATCTGGCTTACTGCTGAGAATGTATTAAGCTAGGAAAGGATGGTTTCTGTACAATGAAGAATGCATATTTCCATTCTTCCTCAAATTGTCTTTAGTTATATAATTTTTATAAAACATTATAGATAGCCTATATGTGTTAACTTTTTCCTACTCTCATGGCAGTTAAAATTATGCTTTGAGTTATGTTTAGCTGCTTTATATCTTTGTATTTACATATTACTCCCACTTTTGCATTAATAGCTTGTGACAGCATTAGGAATTTTATTTGGACACCTCAAAGAGATGTTTTGGGAGGAGAGGAAAGAGGGTGCAGAGACCAGGAATCCATCAACAGATAATACTAAGAGGTCGTTTCTCTGGGTGACTTTAGCGAGAGGGGGAGATGAGGTTAGAAGAATTTGGGGTCCTGATCCCAAGACACTTACATAGCAGGGTCATGACTTTGGACTTTCAACTCACAGTGTTCTGTCAACACCCAACCTAAAAGAATTGTTTTATCACAATCTTAGGACAAATCTTAGTAGACTAAGGTCACCTCTGTGGTGGGGTTTCAGCTTCCCAGTCCCTCTTTCTAACCCAGGCTAAAATTTGTTCCTTTTATATCTCATTGCATTGGTGTTTAGTGTTTAAAAGAGAGACAGCACCTTTATTGAATTCATTGTTTGTTTCAGCATATGAAAAAAATATTTCTTATTACAGAATCAGTCTGTTTTTTCACTTGGGTTCTGAGCAAATCAGTGTATGAGCAGTGTCATAATATGAGGTTTGGGCGTTACTGTGAGAGTCTGTTAAGAAAAGAAAAACTGGAGAAGGAGGGCAAGGGATGGCATCTACCTTTGAGTCTTGAGAGGTCAAACCACTGTCTTCTGGGTTTGCATAGGGGGCATAATCAAAATGAGTAGCTTCAAGTGCAAAATTTCTCCTCAGCTTCACATTTTATCTTAACAACTATTGCAGCATTTCATCCACTCTAATATATGTTTGTTTTACACATACATAAAAAACAATTTCAAGTACAGACTTCTGGAGTTTTGCTCTGGGTGTTGGTTAGGTTTGTGAAAGTTTATCAAGTGATACAATTATAATGTGTGTACTTATTGTTCTATATGTTACAATTCATTAGAAAGTGAAAAAAGGGCCTGACCTGTGGTGGCGCAGTGGATAAAGTGTTGACTGGGAATGCTGAGGTCGCCTGTTCGAAACCCTGGCTTGCCTGGTCAAGGAACATATAGAAGTCCTCCCCCACTTCTCTCTCTTTCTCTCCTCTCTAAAAAAAAAAGGTAAAAAAAGAAAAAATCCCCCCAAATCTACGAGTATATCTGATCTCCAGAAAAAGCTGCCTTGTTTCTCCTCTCTTCACTTAATCCTAACCCTCTTCTTGGTTATGGGCATCTAAAATCAAGTAATATTATTGTAGGTTATGGAGACCCATAAAAGGATTTTAAACAGGTGTAGACATGGTCTGTTTTATGTTATCGTAAGGATCCCTGGGTTATTGTCAGACAAGGGGCAGCATAGGGAGCCATGTGGAAAATCTGGGTAGGTGAAGGTCAGAGCCTGGACAGTGGCCAGAGGGAAGGACAGATGGCACAGAGTCCAGAGGAGGCACGTTGGAAAGAGAAACTCAAATCGTGGAAGGAACACTTGAAGGGAGTGCAAAGGGGTGTTCCCAGTCCTACCCTTTTTTTGTTGTCTCGGTGTGTCACTCGAACCTCATGTTCCTCAGTTGCACAACAAGGATGCCACTACCTTTTGTGCCCTCCTTGATCCTCCCCAGCCTTTCTGTGAGACCCAAATGAGATGAAATGTGTGGAAATACCTGATAAACTGTAAAATGCCATTGGAAATTGTGGTCAGGATAGTGGTTGTGTTATTATTATTGTCTTATTTAGCTTTACATATAAAAGCTTTTATGCTTTTATGCTCTAGTGTGAAAAACTATTCCTAGCCCATATTCTATATGTAAAACTTCTTTAAAAACTTATAATAATTATTTATTTACTTATTTATTTCAGATTTTTATTATTGATTTTAGAGAGAGGAGAGAGAAAAAGGAGGGTGGGTTGGAGTGGAAAGCATCAGCTCATAGTGTCTTCTTACATATATGCCTTGAACTGGGCAAGCCCAGGGTTTTAAACCAGTGACTTCAGCATTCTAGATTGATGCATTGTCCACTGTGCCACCACAGACCAGGCAAAAACTTATAGTTAATAGTTAATATTTAAGTGCTTATAAGTTTTTGACATTTGGATTGAAACAAATAATCATTATTCTAAGTCTTCTAAAGTTCTACTGAATGCAAATGAAATTATTTTTGTGTAAAAGATTTTGTTTATTGACTATAGAGAGAGGAGAGAGAAAGAGAGAAATTGGAGGGGATGAGCGGGAAGCAGCTTCTCACATGTGCCTTGACCAGGCAAGCCCAGGGTTTTGGACTGGCAACCTCAGCATTCCAGGTCAATGCTGTATCCACTGCTCTACCACCAGTCAGGCAAATGCAAATGAAATTAATTTTTAAAATTGAGATTACCACTGGTCATTTCTTAAAAACTTGTTTAGAGTTTTAAATGATTAAAGTTGAAAATATCAATGAAGATTCTTAATGGCTGCTTTTAATTTAGCCAGTTCAGCTAGGCCACCAGGCAGGGGATGTGGAAACTATTGTGGTGGGTTCCTGCAAACAACAAAAATAGATTTTGTGTGCTTAGGTTTCATAGACATATTTTCGGAGTCCAAGGAGGGCCTGGGTGTTCACTCGTCAATGATACTGCGCTTCCTGCATCGCAATCGGCTCTCTAGTATGGTCATCCCCTACCCCATGTTGGACCACTGCAATAACATGTGCACCATGAGGTCTTCTGTCCTGAAGGAGGCTCTGGAAGAACTGGTACAGAAAGAAAAGGGTATGTGTGTGTGTGTTGGAGTGTCCTGAAAATGCTCTGTCATCATTTCTTTTAAAAGTAGTATTTAGTAACAGGATGAGCCACCCCTTCTCCCTGCCTTTATTTCTTAAAATATAATAGTGACCAGTTTGTCATATGAGAAAGTGATCTACTCATTCTTACTTCCTTCTTCCTCCCCTCTTCTCCCCACTTCCCTTCCCTTCTTGCTCCCCCTTCTTTTTTTCTTTCCTCCCTTCCCTTTTAACACACCGGTTTCTCGTCATTCAGGTGTCTGCTCAGGTGTGTGACTTCATTACTCTATCTAATTAATGTCCCCCACACCCCATCCCCCACCTTTTGGTTGCTATCACCTTTGCAGGTCTAATGCTCTAAATTGCACTTACCATTATCTAAAGTTGTAGCATTACTATTTACTTATATTTTGTTTGTATTGTTCACTTCGTTACCCTTAGCACCTGGAACTGTACCTGCCACTTAATTGGTACTCTATGAGTAGCTGTTGAATAAATGAGAGAAACCACTACAGACTCACTTAGTAATGGCAACAAAAGTTGATAATGTGAATAGACAGGCCTGTGGAATAGTAGAGTCCAGTAAGTGTGGGAATGTAGCAGCAGACATAGTATTACAGATCAGATGGCAAGATGAATTAGTCAGTATATGGGGTAGGACAACTGGTTAGCCATTGGAGAAAAAAATAAAACTAGGTTCTTAATATTCCCTAAAATGAATTTCAGAAATTTATCAAATTCAGCTAAAATGAAAACTTTTAAGTATAAAAACCCTGACAGAAAAACCTTTCTAAGCAATACAGGAAACTCAGAAACTATAAAAGAAAAGATTAATAAATTAGACTATATGCAGATTTAAACTTATGTATAGCAAAAAGTATAAACAGTAAAAAGACAAATGACCTTCTAAGGAACAAAAATATATTTTGTAACATATTATGACAGACTCAATTTTTTACTAACACTGACCTTGGGCAATTACTAAATTCTCTGTGCCTTAGTGTCCTCATCTCCAAGTGAATTAAAAATAGAACATGTATGGAAAAGTGCCCAGCTCACAATAAACACTCGGTAAATATTACCTATTATATATATGTATATACATATTATATAATGTATGGAAACTATTTAAATTGATAAGAACACTTGTAACCTGATGGGAAATAGATAAGGATAGATAGGACCAGCTAGCTCATACTCAGAAAAATAAAAACAAGTGGCTTAAAACTATAATTAATTATAAGTATAATTAAAGACATGTAAATTAAATTATAAATACCATTTTCTTCTCTTGGCATAGTTTTACAAATATATCAATCCTTCACCAACTTCTGATTTATATGGGTTCTTTGGACAGAGGTTTTAAGGAACTTTTTTTTTCCCCTATGGCCAAGTACCAGTCATATTTCTGTTAGATTTTTTCCCCCAGAGTTCAGCTTTTTATTGAATGTGTTACAAAAGAGGTTTAGTCATAAAGACAAAAACCTATTTCATCATTAGACTCCTCAGATTCTTCTTTCTTGGCCTCCACTTTCTTCTCCTCACCTTGGGTGCAGTGGTGGAGAGGCAGGACCTCCTTCTGGTGCAGTACCAGCTGCTGGGCGGATCCACTGCAGATGAGACTCCTGATGTTGAGATTGGCCAGAGCCTTTGCAAAGCAGCCTGGCCAGTAAGGTTCAACACTTAGTCCATCTACTTTAATAAGACATTTATCTTATCCTCTGTCACTGTCACCTCATCATGATGCCGATGATGGCCAAGTAGATGGAGACGAGCTCTGAGAGGGAGGCTGTGGTGTGGGCAAGTGTTGGGCAAGCGCTGCCTGGCATAGTGCTGGTCGCTGGATGAAGTGAGGGCCTCACCCCAATTTGGCCTTAGCTTCCTTGGAAGGACCGAGCACCTTATTGGCAGCTGGGGAAATGGGCTAGATATTTTAAATACCCCCTTTATTCCCTTTGTGAAAGAGATGTCATATGCTAAATCTGATTTTCCTTGCAGAAAGCCCTGGAGATCTAACTAGAATCCCAGAGATGGATAAACTCAAGTCAGTAGCAAAGTGCTATGCTTATATAGAAACATCTTCCAACCCTGCAGACATCGACAAGATGACAAATGGAGAAACGTCATCCTTCTGGCAGTCAGATGGCAGTGCTCGCTCACACTGGATTCGGTGGGTGGTATGATACCAGTTTTTGAGTGAAAGTTCAAGAAAATTACCTGTTTTCTTTCTCTTATCCTATCAATGTGTTCAAAATTTATATTTTAAAATTTTAGAGTATTTTCTACTTAACTGCCTTGTGTTTTTCTTATTGTGACTATGAAGAATCAAGAATCAAGTAAAGGGAATCATGTAATATTATTGTAACTTGGTTCATATAGTCATAAACATAGGTAATTTCTTTACTTGGCATTTTAAAGGAGAAAATAGCATTTGACTAATATTTTATGATACTACTTTCAGATCTTTTTCACTAGGTTCTTAGGAAAATTAGTATCACAAGGGCAAGTACTTTCTAACAGCAGATATAGTTTCACTTTTTAAGCTTTCTTTTATACATTTAAAATCTGTAAGTCAACTAAGCTGACTACTTTAGAAAAGGAGGAGAGAATGGGATGGTCAGGAATCTGGAAGTGGTATTGATAACAGTAAACTCTAATATTTCTAGAAGTTCTGAAGCTAATATCTTAATTTTTATCTCTTCCTTTAGAGAATGGGCTTTCAGTTGGTAGAAACAGAAATAATTGTCATGTCTTCTCATAGAGGATATATATGGCTTTTAACCATCTAATTTATAGATGAGGAAATATCCTTAGTTATTTGGAGACAGTTTAGAATTTACTTCCTGCCAGGTAGAAGGATTTTGTTAGAATGTTCTATTGTACTTCCCTGCCTGTACTGATAGCTTAAAAGTAAATATAAGATTAATCTTGTAGAGAAATGAATTTTAGAGACTTGGGGAAGCCATAGGGACTTCGAAACTAAGAGCCAGCATTTCAAGTTAGGTGGTTTTAGGAAAATCATCTTTGGGAATATCAAATATAAGTTCATGGAGATGAAACTTGTGGAACCTGCCAGTTCTCAGCTTACATAAATATTTGTAGTTTCTGTTCTCCATTTTTTCCAGTTTAAAAATGAAGCCAGATGTTGTGCTTAGGCACCTATCCATTGCAGTGGCTGCTACTGACCAGAGCTACATGCCACAGCAGGTGACAGTAGCTGTGGGGAGGAATGCCAGCGATCTTCAGGAAGTCCGTGATGTGCACATTCCTAGCAATGTCACCGGCTATGTGACACTGCTGGAAAATGCCAACATCAGTCAGCTCTGTGAGTCAACCAAGAGGCATCTTGCCCTTTGAACTGAGGGGACTGGGCGGGAAGAGGGAAATAAACTCTCTTAGTAGGAAGATCTCTGAGGTGTAGAAGCTGTCAGTTGTTTGGAGATTTGATTTGCTTCTCATCATGCACATGAAATTATTTCATCTGTTCTCTGTTTTTAAGTTATAGAAAAGCAATAAAGCCGTTTTTAAATTAAGAATATTTATTCTTGTTTCTTACTAGAAAATTAGAAAAATATGGATTAACAATTATTACTCAAATTCCCCCTCCCAGGGGTATTGTCACTGTGAATTTGTTGGTGTGCATCCTTCCAGACCTTTTCTTGTATTTGTGTATTTACATGTGCATGTGTGCATGTGCTTACACACATACACATATACACACATACATATATATACATTTTAAAAATAAAATATATGGTTGTATATATATACGTATTTACTTCTATATATATATATCTTTTAACAAAAATAGTGATACTCCGTACATGCTCTTTGTAATTTTTTAACATGTTGTCATATCATATATTCATGCACACCTTTATTTAGTGTTGTAAGAATATGCCTTAATTTTAACCAGTCCTTTTAGTCTTGGACATGTAGGTTGTTTCCATTTTTATACTATTATAACCTTGCTTCACACATAGCACTTTGGAAATAATCACAATTCTGTGATTTCTTTCCAGGCTTATTTCATTCAGGGAACCGGAATGCTTCATGTTTTGTCTCATTTCTTCTAATGCTTTCCTGGGCCAAAAGAAGTGTTCTTACTTTGCTCAAAGGAACTGAGGCCTAGGGAGGTAGAGTCTTTGTGTCTCACCCCTAGGCAAAGAAGTAGTAAGCTTGTGGAATAGAAGCTTCCTTGCTTATACTGTGGTGGTCTTTTCTCTAAGTCTGTCCTTTTTAACTTCTCACCTTCTCCTCTCCAACCCAAATAAGAAATTATGACAGCTCTTAAAAGTAAGCCATGCCTTTGTCACCTATTTGGACTTGATTATTAAAAAGAAATTCTTACAACTACTATGACCTAGCTACTGTTTTAGAATTAAATCCAAATTTCAGAACTCAATGAAAAATTCTAAAAATTTTCTTACCACATATTTATTTATTTATTTGTATTTTTCCAAAGCTGGAAACAGGGAGGCAGTCAGACAGACTCCCACATGCGCCCGACCGGGATCCACCCGGCATGCCCGCCAGGGAGCGATGCTCTGCCCATCTGGGGCGTTGCTCTGTTGCAACCAGAGCCATTCTAGCGCCTGAGGCAGAGGCCATAGAGCCAACCTCAGCACCCAGGCCAACTTTGCTCCAATGGAGCCTTGGCTACGGAAGGGGAAGAGAGAGATAGAGAGGAAGGAGAGGGGGAGGGGTGGAGAAGCAGATGGGCGCTTCTCCTGTGTGCCCTGGCTGGGAATTGAATCCAGGACTCCTGCACACCAGGCCGACACTCTACCACTGAGCCAACCGGCCAGGGCATCTTACCACGTATTTAATAAGAATTTTAAAAATGCTCTATGTTAATAAGACTCATAAATTCCTGAGGAGTTTTGTGATGTAAAGATTTAAGGCACCCTTAATATTTTTAAAATGACTTTATTGGGGTGACACTGGTTAACATAATTATATAGGTTTCAGGTGCCCATTTCTAAGCCATCTGAATTTTGTACATTATTCCATAATTCCTTAGATTGGTCAATGCTCTTTTGACAAGTTTATTATATCCTAGCTCCATTGCTCACATTATTTATTTCTGGCATCAAGGAATATCTTCAGAATTACTTTTGAAATGTGAATTACTATTTTGCTCTTTTTTTTTTTAGTTGGGAGCCTAGCTTTGCTGAACTGAAGAAGTTAATCCAATACTGAATTTGTTGTTTGCGCTTGACAGATGTCCAGATTAACATAAAGCGTTGTCTTAGCGATGGATGTGACACTAGAATTCATGGTCTGAGGGCTGTTGGCTTTCAGAGAGTTAAGAAGTCTGGGGTCTCAGTCTCAGATGCTTCTGCAATATGGTATTGGTCTCTGCTGACTTCTCTGGTGACGGCTTCCATGGAGACAAATCCTGCCTTTGTCCAGACAGTGCTGCGCAATACTCAGTAAGTCATTCTCTCTGCTTTCCAGTTATGGTAAGGTGCACTCAGTCTCCTCTAACCCGATAGGGGCTGATCGTGAGCACCCTTTGATCATTCTGATCATGGAGACTTAGTTAACAGCTTGGCTCCACATGCTGTGTTGTTTCCTGTTTATGCCTTCAGCTCCAGTCTTGTAAGGCAGTCACACATGCATTCTGTTTCTTATCCATTGGGGAACAATTGCTCACATTTATATACACTTCATGTTGGATAAAGCACTTTCAGCTATTCTATGTTATTTACTGACTTGTGAAATGTACCTGTAAAAATTATCTTTATTTTATAGATGAGGATATTGTGACCTTCCCTGAGTATATGAACAGACAGTGATAGACCAGTTTAAATCTAGGACTTTGGACTCCAGAGTCCAAAGAGGGCTCTTTTCACTAATGAGTGAAATCTTTTTTAAGGCTACTAAACTAACTTATTTTTAAATGTAGAGTACTTTTGAAAATTTTCTTTTAAAAACCTGTTAGGGCAAAAAGACCCCGTAGTAACATACAAGGCGAAACAACCAGCTTCACTAGAAATGAAGTAATGAAGTATTGGTATTGTATAAGGTCTACCGGAAAGTTCTGTTCATTTTTGTAATAAAACAAAATACAAATTTTTCTTACCGTCAATAAACTTTATTAAATAATATAATTGCCATTATTATTAATGATTTCTTGCCAGCGTGAGGGCAATTTGTATATTCCATTTTTTTTTTTTTTTAGAAGATACTTTATTTTATTATTATTTTTTTTTGTATTTTTCTGAAGCTGGAAACGGGGAGAGACAGTCAGACAGACTCCTGCATGCGCCCGACCGGGATCCACCAGGCACACCCACCAGGGTCGACGCTCTGCCCACCAGGGGGCGATGCTCTGCCCCTCCGGGGCGTCGCTCTGCTGCTACCAGAGCCACTCTAGCGCCTGGGGCAGAGGCCAAGGAGCCATCCCCAGCGCCCGGGCCATCTTTGCTCCAATGGAGCCTTGGCTGCAGGAGGGGAAGAGAGAGACAGAGAAGAAGGAGGGGGAGGGTGGAGAAGCAAATGGGCGCTTCTCCTATGTGCCCTGGCCGGGAATCGAACCCGGGTCCCCCGCACGCCAGGCTGACGCTCTACCGCTGAGCCAACCGGCCAGGGCCAGCATCAATTCTTTGTTGCAACACCTTAGTTGTTCCTTGATTGTTTTCTCATGTGCCTTGATGGGGTAGGAGGTGGGGGGTCGCTGCATCAGAGCCAGTGACCCTTTGCTCAAGCCAATGACCTTGGGCTGAAGCCAGCGACCTTGGGCTTCAAGCCAGGTTTGGTTCATTTGAGCTCAAGCCAATGACCATGGGGTCATGTCTATCATCTCAAGCTCAAGCCAGAGTCCTCTCACTCAAGCTGGTGAGCCCACACTCAAGCTGGATGAGCCTGCACTCAAGCTGTTGACCTTGGGGTTTCAAACCTGGGTCCTCTGCATTCCAGGCCAGAGCTCTATCCATTGCATCACCACTTGCAGAATTCTTCTTTTTGTTGTTGTGATTGATTGATTGATTGATTGATTGGAGAGAGAGAATCATCAATTTGTTGCTCCACCCTTATGCATTCTTTGGTTGATTCTTGTTTGTGCCAACTGGGGATCAGACTGCAACCTTGGTATATCTGGATGATGCTTTAACCAACTAAGCTAACTGACCAGGGCTGAAAGAATTCTTTTTCTCTGTAATTAACAAATATTTTGCGAGGAGGTACTTTTGGACTATGTATATATCCCTTTCCTCATTAAACTTTGTTGGTATGAATGCTTGATTCCTATTTTATTTATTTATTATTAATTATTTAATAATTTGTTTGCAATTATTCCCATATTTGGCCAATGGAAACCCTTTCAATCTAGCTCAGGTGTTCTTTTGACATGTCCTAGTTATTCTTGAAGCACTTCCTTACTTTCAAGAACAAAATATTCCAGATTTATCTTGAATGTTCCCCGCTTTTGTCCTGTAGCCAGCCATTTTTCTAAGGCATCGTGGTCCCTTTTAGTGGAGAATGGTATTTAGAAACTAAACTCATTGCTTTTGGGGTGTTGTTCTCTCAGGCCCTCTCTGTGGACACAGGTAGGAATGTATGTTTGTAGCCCTGGCTGGATAGCTCAATTCATTGGAGCTTTGTTCCAGAGCACCAAGGTTGAGGGTTCGATTCACTGGTTAGGGCACATATACAGGAGCAGCTCAATGTTCCTGTCTTTTTAGCTCCCTGCCTCTCTCTCAAAGACAGGAGGGAAGGGAGGGAGTGAGGGAGAGAGGGAGGAATATATGTTTGTATATAAATAATACACATGGGTATACATGTACACATTTATACCTATGTTTATTTTTATATCTGTAACACTGAAAACTAAGTTTATACTGATACTTCCAATTCTAACCCAGCACTACGGTGTTCTAGTTTTCTCCCTTTCTGTATTTGTAACTTCTTCTCTGATAGTGAAAATCCTGGCTGTTATCATTTCTGATATATTTACTTTTAAAATCAACCCCCCTATAATAAGTCTCCCATCTCCCAGCCCTTGTCTGGATGCCTTCCTCACCCCATTCCCACCCAATACCTTTTGTAGGGCTGCTGGTGTGGCCGCCCTTTTTGTCCTTGAGCTAGCTGGCCCAGTGCTAGGTCATTTTCTTCACCCTGCTTGGCGCTTACCTTTTATGCCAGGCTGTCCCTTTGCACAGATAGCATTTTCATCCTGCTCAGTCCCCCAGTCCAGCACCCCATTATGGCCACCCTGGCACCCCATCCACCCAAGTGCACATGAGTGCCTACAATGTACAGCCGCACTTTATGGATTGAATTTTTAGGGAAGGGAAGAAGAAGAACATGCTACCTTATTTTTATGAAGATAAGGCAAATTGTTGAAAATAGGTATATTTAAAGTCTATATTCCTAAACATTTATAATAGTTCATTTGCCATGGTATTTTCACTCATAACTTTTAAATATCAGTGATCTAAAATTATTTAAAAAGTTAAGAATTATTGAAAAAAATCAATGAGGAAAAATAAGTGAGAGAAATAATATTGTGAAACAAAAGTATTTACCTGTATTAGTGGAAATAAATGTAGTAGACCATTGCATGCCACTCATTGCATTTAGTCTCATTGATCAACTGCATTTTAGTGTAGCTGCCCTACTAATGCAGCTCACTGTATAGAGAGGAAACTGACATATTAACCTTGCTGTGCCTGACCTGTGGTGGCGCAGTGGGATAAAGCATCGACCTGGAATGCCAGTTTGAAACCCTGCACTTGCCCAGTCAAGGCACATATGAGAGTTGATGCTTCCTGCTCCTCCCCCTTCTCTCTTTCACTCTCTCTCCTCTCTAAAGTGAATAAATAAATAAAAACTTAAAAAAAAAAAAAATTTAACCTTGCTGTATTGTCTGTTTTAAAATGTGGAAATAAAATTGTTTCAGGGATTCTTATTACTGTTATTATAAAATGGCTATGAGTTATAAAATTTTGAACTTTTTTTTTACATTCCTTCAAGTTGTTTGTGATATGCTCATCTAGCACAATTGCTGGCACAGAGTAGGACTGAGTAATTTTTTTGTTGCATAAATTTGTTAGATGACTGCTAGCCCAGAGAAGGTGAAGATATTGGGGGATTCATAAAGATAAATGTAAGAGAAGACAAGAGAGAAACGTTTAAGTAGACATTAAGATACAAAGGGTATGACTGGTGATGGCACAGTGGATAGAGAGCATCAACCCAGGACACTCGGTTCCCCAGTTTGAAACCCTGAGGTTGCGGGCTAGAGCACAGGCTTGTGGGCTCATGGGCTCGAGCGCAGGCTGGCTGAGCATGGGGTCATTGGCTTGAGCGTGGGATCATTGACATGATCACAAGGTCACTGGCTTGAGAAAGGGTCATTGGCTTGGATTGAACCCCCTGGTCAAGATATGTATGAAAAGCAATCAGTGAGCAACTAAAGTGAAGCAACTATGAGTTAATGTTTTTCATCTCTCTCTTTCCTCTCTCTCTTCTTTCCTGTTTTTCTCCTTTAAGTCAATTTAAAAAAAAAGATAGAAAGGTCAAGAAACACAAGCAGGAATAGCCTGACCTGTGGTGGCGCAGTGGATAAAGCGTCAACCTGGAAATGCTGAGGTCGCCGGTTCGAAACCCTGGGCTTGCCTGGTCAAGACACATATGGGAGTTGATGCTTCCAGCTCCTCCCCACCTTCTCTCTCTGTCTCTCACTCCTCTCTCTCTCCCTCTCTCCCTTCTCTCTCCTCTCTAAAATGAATAAATAAAAATTAAAAAAAAAACACAAGCAGGAATAAAGAAGGTGATAGACGCTAATGTTTACTTGAAAATCAATTCATGATACATCTTTAGAAACCATAGATGTTAAGATCATATGTGTATGATGATTTAATTTAGTTATTTCTTTTCATTTTTCTTATTTATTTATTTTTATTTTATCTTCTTTTCCAAGTGAGAGGAGGGAAGATAGACTCCTACGTGCGCCCTGACCAGGATCCACCCGACAACCTTTGTCTGGGGCCGATGCCCTGCTTGTCTGGGGCTGTGCTCACAACTTAGCTATTTTAGCACCTGAGGCAGAGGCTCCATGGAGCCATCCTCAGTGCCTAGGGCCAAAGAGCTCGAACCAAGCAAGCCATGTCTGTAAGAGGGGAAGAGAAAGTGAGAGAAGGGGAGGGGAGGGGTGGAGAAGCAGATGTTGCTTCTCCTGTGTGCTCTGGCCGGAAATTGAACCAAGGACATCTGCATACGCTCTACCACTGAGCCAATTGGCTAGGGCTGACTTATTTATTTATTTACTATTTATTTTTGACAGAGACAGAGAGAGTCAGAGAGAGGGGCAGATTGGGACAGACAGACAGGAAGGGAGAGAGATGAGAAGCATCAATTCTTCGTTGTGGCTTCTTAGTTGTCCATCGATTGCTTTCTCATATGTGCCTTGACTGTGGGGCTACAGCAGAGTGAGTGATCTCTTGCTCAAGCCAGTGACCTTGGGCTCAAGCCAGTGACCATAGGGTCATGTCTATGATCCCACACTCAAGCCAGCAACCCCTCACTCAAGCTGGATGAGCCCGCGCTTAAGCCAGCGACCTCAGGGTTTCCATCCTTAGTCCTCTGTGTCCCAGTTTGACGCTCTATCCACTGCGCCACCACCTGTTCAGGCCCAACTTATTTATTTTTAAGATGAATTTTTTTCTTGCACCACAAACTGTTATTAGCCCCGGGGTCAGGTTTTCTAAGAATTCCATGGTTTATCTGTAGAGTGGATATATCTTTTGCTTACACTGTTGAAAATAAATACGTGATTCTAAGAAGTTGAATAAGCGAAGGAGATGGAACTGGAAGAACAGGAGGGAGGAAGGGAGGCGGAGAGGGAAGGAGGGAGGGAGGGAAGGAAAGAAAGAAACCTTATTAAACTACTTGGCACTATGACTGCTGGGGAAAAAAGGGTGGTTTATGTGTACTGTGTTCAGTTTGTTTATAAGGGATTAATCAAGACAAACTTCTAACAGTTTTTTTTTGTCTAGTATATTATGAACTTTATTTTTTGCCTGAGTTTGTCTTGATTTTATATTTTGCACTTCTAGGAAGGCACTGCAGCACATGCCTCCACTTTCCCTCTCACCAGGATCTACAGATGTCTCAACTTTCCTGTCTCCCAATGTGCTAGAAGAAGTGGACAGCTTCCTCATAAGGATAACTAGGTAAAAACCAAGGTTAATGAGGTGAGGTTTGTGAGGGATAGAGGGCATATATGCTTGTTAGACCTTTTAAAAAATATATATACTTATATATAAATAATATAAAATATGTAATATATATATATATATATATATATATATATATAATCTTTTAAAGATCACCACTAAAAATGGTTGTGGTTCATTTTATTTTTAGTTACTGAAAAGCCTGATTGCCTATAAAAGTTTCATTGTAATGTGTTTTAAAAAGGCAGAGAAGTGTGATGAGTAGATCTAGGATATGCTTTTAGAGCTAGAAGGAATACATCCTTAACACTCTGGCCAAACCAAATCATTACCCAAACCTTCTTAATAGCACAGACTCATTGCAGCTGCTTATTTTTGTTTTGTAAGATTTGACTTGTTAAAATTGATATTATATTTATTATTTAATACTTACAGATTCAAGTTACAGAAGTGAGGATTTAATTACCTGATTCACTGGGTTGACTTAGTTTTTCTTTAGTTTAAGGATTTTGAAAAAAGTATTTCTGATAAGCATATCAAAAACATATGGCAGGTTGACTGTACTTCAGGTGATCAATCACACAGGATTGCACTACCTGGATTGTCTCGTGGTTTTAAGAAGTGAAGTGTTTTGCTCTCTGTTTATAGCTCCTGTTCTACTCCAGAGGTGGAGCTGACTCTTCTGGCTTTTGCACTTGCAAGAGGAAGTGTTGCTAAAGTATTGAGCTCCCTGTGTACTGTCACTGACCACCTGGACACACTCTATGATGCCTCATCCCTCATCACATCCATGGCATCAGTTAGGCAGAACCTACTCCTTAAATATGGTAAATGACCTAGGTGTGATGGACAAATCATAAAACCGTTGTCCATGTGGGACTTTCAGGCAAATTCTTATCTTTCTGGGTAGTTTTGGACTGGGTTGTTGTAGTTATACCATAATTCCTGGATAAACAGATCCTCTTTGGCAGGGAGAAGGGGGATGTTGGTTCATTTATGGCAGTATCAGCAGGAGAGGACCTGAGTATCCACTAGGCTGTACTTCCAGGATTTACTGGCCTAATCATTTCCATTTGGCCACAGCCATTTTTGGTGAAAACCAGGAGTGTCTCATTGTGTAGACCAAGAGGGTTGGGAAATTGGAGTACTACTCATTGGAGGAGGGAGGGAACTAGCCCTGACACAGTGCAAAGGTTCCTTGTCTTAGAATGCATCCCTATGATGGCTGGTTGGAAGGATATATGGATATACATACATGCCTGCCATCATTTCCCCTCCTGGGCGATCCACTTACCTCTTTGCCCAGAACGGGGCCTCCTGATCCTTCTCAACACAAATGACTACAATTGGCATATGAAGAACAGCTTACTTACCAGTCAGCCTCTAGTGCTAAAGTTTCTGTCCGCAAAGTATGGTATTATATCCCAAACTCTTCAGTAATAGAAGCATCACTGGGATGTTTCTGCCATGATAATTGTACCTTTGCCTTAATGTCAGCTAATTTATTTTATGTTCAATTTTTAAAGTCAGACAATTGATGTCTTATAAATTCAGTCCCCCCCCCCAAATTTGGGAAGGTCATTTTCAGGAGGAGGGGCTGTAGCAGGTATGGCTGGATAGAAGGGATATGTAGTGTCTAGAAAACACTCTTCAGAAAAGTTTTCAATTTGGATCAGTGGTTCTTTGGGCAGGGAGCACTGGATAGGGAGCACTACTTGAGGAATGTTCATTATTGGTAATGTTCTAGTTCTGAGTTAGGTTAGAGGTTAATGGTATTCATTATATTGTTAAAACAGAAAAAGAAAAGTTTCCAGATCATTTTAGCAAAAGTTGATTTTTATAATTCTTAAAACTTTCAAAATTTGCCTAGATATGTTTTAAAGAAAAACCAAACCCCTAAGACATTATTTATATATTTAAATGCAGTTACAGTAAAAATTAATTATTGGCTCCAAAACAGTATCTTGGTAATGTTCCCACCTCCAAATATGTTGAGTCTATGGTATTACTCCCTATCTTACAGTGTGCTTTGTTTTTGAATAGTGGTTATTCTAGAGCTCTTCTTAAAATCATTTAGGGAGATAAGCTGTACTCTGTCTTTCAGAAAAGCACAAAAGATAGTGTCAACTGTTGTCTAACATTACTTTTCTGTTTTAACTTTTATTTTATTTTATTTTATTGTGGCAGAGATAGAGTCAGAGAGGGACAGACAGGGACAGACAGACAGGAAGGGAGAGAGATGAGAAACATCAATTCTTTGTTGTGGCTCCTTAGTTGTTCGATTGATTTCTCATATGTGCCTTGATGAGGGGGTGGGGTTACAGCAGACCAAGTGACTCCTTGCTCAAGCCAGCAACCTTGGGCTCAAGCTGGTGAGCTTTGCTCAAACCAGATGAGCCCACGCTCAAGCTGGCGACCTCGTGGTCTCGAACCTGGGTCCTCCACATCCCAGTCCAATGCTCTATCCACTGCGCCACTGTCTGGTCAGGCTGTTTTAACTTTTAAATGGGTAGATGTTTAGTCAGCAGTCTGAGTGGCCACAGGCACTCCATTTCCTTGATGTGCACGCTAGCTTTCATTTTTTCTGGTAATGGTAGCTTAACGCGTTCTGTTTTGTTTGATCAGGTAAGCCTCTCCAGTTGACTCTGCAGGCCTGTGATGTCAAAGGGAAAGAAGAGAAATCAGGACCTGAAAACCTCCTTGTTGAACCGTGGACAAGGGATGGTGAGTGGTGGGTCTGTTTCCAGGGAATGAAAAGGGCCATGGTGAGCTCACTAGACATTTCTGAAGTCGCAGCTGGTCTGAAATTTTCAGGACATGCAGTTGTCACTTCAGGCTGTCTTTTACTGGGCAGTGGTCCCAGAGCATTTGTGTGGTTTCTTTATTACAGCGTTGTAATCTGCTAGGTGTCAATCACCAAGTAACAAAAGTACTTGTAAGCCTTAGGTTTTGAAAAGCAAGGACTCTTCCTCTTGGGATATAAAAAGCTACCTCTTAAAGTTTAGATTGTCCTTACATTATGTTAAAGTATTAAGAAACTCGGTGGATCAATAGCACTATAGAGCTGAAACATAATTTTAAAGGTTATTTCTAGATATGACCAACATGGCATTTGAAGTGTGTGAAATGAAGGCTCACTACTTCCCCAGTGTCAACATGATAATCACTGATGTACTCTTCAATGTTGCGGTAGACTTTTCTCCTCATCCAGGGGTGTGTTTGTGAGTCTTTTCCTCATCCATCTTGTTGGCCAGCTGATTAGTCTCCTGTATTTGTCCCGTTTCCACTATTCTGCTTTGAATATCACCAATTCAGTAAAGGAAGTGGAATGTTACAGCAGTTTTCAAACATTGAAAGGAACTAGCTTTGTTGCTTTGATATTGGTTTCCCCATGGCTCTCCTCATAGCAATACAGACCTCATGCATTCTCAGTGGTCCCCTCTTCTCTGTCCTATTTCCTGTATTCATTCTTAGTACTAGAGAAGTAAAGACCTAGAAAAATGTGCTTTTCCCCATTGCACCTCCTCTACTTGGTAGTCTTACTAAACAGTAGACCAGTGGTTCTCAAACTTTTTGAAGTCGGGGCACATTTAAAATCCTACAAATAATTGTAGGTGCACTATATACAAATTTCTGAGAAATATGTTATAATAATTCAGATATTAAAGAAAAAAAATATAAAGTCCAAGCATGCTTTTATGGTAATTAGACAAAATAAATACGACAAAATTAAATTTATTCTGACATTAAAAAACATTTTTCTTACATTTTTTTGAGTTATGCTTTTTAGAATTCGTAAAAAAGAGGGGTTGAATAATTAAAAAAAGACAAAAAAGTTATGTTTTTATATATATAGATACATTCTTAGTAAGATTTAGTAAATTTGGCAGGTCCTGGCACGAATGTGTTAAGTTTTTTCATTCTTGTGTTTATGAGAAACATGAGCCTGATATGTCCTAGTTATTTCTTCAATGTTTGGGCATATATTTAAAAGGCAAACTCTCATTTCCTCGTCAATACTTTGAAGAATTCCTCTCTTTTTAGTCTTAATTGTGGAGTGCAGCCTGACCAGGCAGTGGTGCCGTGGATAGAGCGTCGGACCGGGATGCAGAGGACCCAGGTTCGAGACCCTGAGGTCGCCAGCTTGAGCGCAGGCTCATCTGGTTTGAGCAAAGCTTGGACCCAAGGTCGCTGGCTTGAGCAAGGGGTTAATGGTCTGCTGAAGGCCCACAGTCAAGGCACATATGAGAAAGCAATCAATGAACAACTAAGGTGTCCAATGAAAAATTGATGATTAATGCTTCTCATCTCTCCATTCCTGTCTGTCTGTCCCTATCTATCCTTCTCTCTGACTCTCACTCTGTCTCTGTAAAAAAATAAAATGAAATAAATAAATAAATAAAAAATTGTGTTGAGTGCAGAAAACCCCCACCATACATATCATCTTAACTTTACACCAAACAAAGGCTAGAAGAAACTTGCCTCCAGTCTTTCCAGGGAACACAGGGTGTGTGTGTGTGTTTGTGTGTGTGTGTAAACAATCCAGCACCACAGCTTAACAGCCTTTTGCAACGTAATTAGGCAAGTGAGGTGGGGGGTTGGGCAGACTGTCAGCTTACAGCCAATTCCCCACACCTCTGTCCCCCAAAAATCTAAACTCCAAAATCCCTGTTGGTTTTTTTGTCCCCAACAGGCACATATTTCTCTGGAATAACATAGGGCACACCTGGAAATCTTCTAGGGTGCACACTTTGAGAACCACTGCAGTAGATTCTTGCAGTAGACAGTTTTCCTGAAGTCTTTTCTGAGCAGTTCAGCCTCTGCAAAGGCATTTTCTGCACTGCATCCATTGCCCGCCTACTGAGGGCCACCGCAGACACCTGCATCCAAAGTAAGGTTGGGAGGAAATGGTGGCAGTTCTTTGCCCTTTCCCCCACCTCCATCCAGTAAAGGCAAGACCACTCTGCCAAAGGCTCTCTGCATTTTTCCTTGACTTTCTGAAGAACTGGGATTTTTGTTTCTGGAGCATATAAGGCAGAATCTTCTTGAAACTAGTATGGATTTTTTTATACTGTACTGTCATCCACTAAATATTTTCTCTTTTATTTTATTTTGCTTTCATAATCATTTCAAATCATGTCTCTATTCTTTCTTTTTAAGGATTTTATTTATTCATTTTTAGAGAGAGAGGAGAGAGAGAGAAAGAGAGAAAGAAAGAGAAAAGGGGGGAAGAGCAGGAAGCATCAACTCCCATATGTGCCTTGACCAGGCAAGCCCAGGGTTTCGAACCAGAGACGTCAGCATTCCTGGTCGATGCTTTATCCACTGTGCCACCACAGGTCAGGCAAGGGTTTTATTTTTTTAGAGCAGTTTTGTGTTTACTACAAAATTGGAGGAAGATACAGAGATTTCCCATATATTGTCTGTTCCTACAAATGCATAGTTTCCCCAATTATTCACATTACTCACCAGAAAATTACATGTTTTTTAACCAAGGATGAACATTATGGACACATCATAATCACCCAAAGTCCATAGGGTTCACTCTTGCATTTTTTTTTAGAGAAAGAGACCGGAAGGAAGAGAGAAGCACCAACTCATATTTACATAGGGTTCACTCTTGGTTTGAACAAATTTATAATGACACGTAAAATATTACACAGAGTATTTTCATTCTTTTAAACATCAGTATATGGGTTTTTAACATTTCTAAATCTGAAAGGACCACAATTTTTTCTGTAGCGATTAGAAGCAGTTGCCAGCTCTCTGGCTCCTCTGACTTGAATACTTTGCTATTCCTGTGTCTTATCTGCCTCCTCTCCTCCTTGGGATGGATGGATTTTGTGAACAAGTAGTTTGTGGATTTGTTATTTGGTTGTGTGTGTGGGATGTGAATGAGTATACGGAGGAGATTCAGTTTTTCTCCGGCACTTGCTGCACAGCCATCACTGTCTGTGTCTTGTAATTCCGGGTAGACTTTGTCCCCCTTGCTCTACAAAAACAGCCTGCGGACATAGGTGGGATAGGAGAGATTGCTCACAGCCAGTACTGTAGCTTTTAAGAAGTGATTGGTTTCTTCCCCTTATAGAGGGAAAACTTTTCACTAATATGCTGTAAGTTCCCCAACTGCCGGAAGTATCAGTTCTGACAAGTGCCCCATGCTGCCCAGAGTGCCAGGGAAACATGGACACTCAGAGGGCTAACTTTTCTGTAGGCCAAGGCCACTGGTCTGGTATTTTAAAGCTAGAAGGGTGCTGCCAGTATAAATGAAGGGGTAGATTTATTAAATTCCTTAAATCTGTGATTGGTTATTTCTTCCTGGCATTTTAAGAGAATAAATTGGGAAGGGGGCATGGTGTCAAAACAAATACAGCTTTAAATATCACAATTAGACACATGAGCTGGTTTTTCCCAAGGAAAGGAAGCACAAAGGTTTTATTTATTTACTTTTAAAACTCTACTTATTTCCTTATATCTTTATTTATGTATTTATTTTTTTCCCTTACAAGTGCATAAATGTGTATTTCATGGCAATGTTATTTAAAAAGAATGTCAGCTACTTGAAGACTAATTAAAAGTGCTGACTAGTCAGTTAATTTCTAGGCAGTACTTTAGCCTTTACAATAGAATTGATTGGATAGAGGCATCCCAACCCCTGGGAAAGTGACAGTTCAATAACTTATGTCATTTTACTATTACTGTTTAGTGGAATTTTTGTGATTTTCTGCCTATATAGTTTCTTTAAATTGTCTACAGAATTACTATTTGGTAGAATTAGACCATATAATAGCTTCTCTGTGTGAATTAGTAAAGGCTTCTTTGGATTTAATTTTCTTGGTGATGGTGACAAATTTTGCATGTAGTCTTATGGAGGTTCACCTTCACAAATTTTTGTTTTATTGAATTCAGTGTATTGAAATAAGAAGCATGAAACTGGCCTTGGCCGGTTGGCTCAGTGGTAGAGCATCGGCCTGGCATGCAGGAGTCCCGGGTTCGATTCCCGGCCAGGGAACCCAGGAGAAGTGCCCATCTGCTTCTTCACCCCTCCCCCTCTCCTTCCTCTCTGTCTCTCTCTTCCCCTCCCGCAGCCAAGGCTCCATTGGAGCAAAGTTGGCCCGGGCGCTGAGGATGGCTCTGTGGCTTCTGCCTCAGGCACTAGAATGGCTCTGGTTGCAACAGAGCGACACCCCAGATGGGCAGAGCATTGCCCCCTGGTGGGCATGCCGGGTGGATCCCGGTCGGGCGCATGCGGGAGTCTGTCTGACTGCCTCCCCGTTTCCAACTTCAGAAAAATACTAAATAAATAAATAAATAAAAGAAGCATGAAACTGGTTTTAGTCTTTTCATCTTGATAAGGCAAAATGGTTGAGAGCAATCATGGTCCCAGGAAGAATGATTAGTCCTAACTTTAGCAGGTGTGTGAGTTATAGCATTTCCAGAGGTTTGAAAAAGACAGCCTGGGGTCTAGCAGCAGACATTTTTGTGAATTATTAAAGGTAGTTAATAACAAAAAAGCTACACTGATCTCCTACAGATATAAAATGAACATGTCAAACTTTTTATTTATGTCATTAATTAGTGAAGGAACCAGTAAGATGTTATAAACAGTTCAAAGAATTCATAAAATACACATAGACCAATAAGAATGCTGATAGGAATTTTTTTTTTTTTTTTTTTTGTATTTTTCTGAAGTTGGAAACAGGGAGGCAGTCAGACAGACTCCCGCATGTGCCTGAACCGGGATCCACCAGGTGCGATGCTCTGCCCATCTGGGGCATTGCTCTGTTGCAACCAGAGCCATTCTAGCGCCTGAGGCAGAGGCCACAGAGCCATCCTCAGTGCCCAGGCCAACTTTGCTCCAATGGAGCCTTGGCTGCGGGAGGGGAAGAGAGAGACAGAGAGGAAGGAGAGGGGGAGGGGTGGAGAAGCAGATGGGTGCTTCTCCTGTGTGCCCTGGCTGGGAACCAAACCCGGGACTCCTGCACGCCAGGCCGACGCTCTACAACTGAGCAAACTGGCCAGGGCCGCTGATAGGAAAATATATAATTGGTCAGTACTCATAAGGAATAATCAGCTGCATTTCCATAGAACAGAAGTTTTATTTTTGTGGATCAGAATGATTTGCATTACTGTCATTAGTCTACAATTTAGAGTTGTAAAAAAGCCCAGAGATAATGAAAGGTGCAGATAACCCAAAGAGTTGCTACACAGAACACCCAGCAATCTTTTTTTTTTTCCAATTCAAAGTCTTTCACAGTCCTTTCTCAGTCATGGTTTTAGGAATGGCTCAGAAAAATAATTGTCTAGCCTTTTGTTTCTTTGAATTTAAGTCACAATTTTTATAAACTTTTTATTCCTGTATTTTTACCTCAGAGCAGGGCTACCTGTATGGTTGAGATGATTCTGCCCTGAGGAAGTTGTACCTGGGCAGTAGGCTGTTACCTAGTTTGTTAGTGGGGTTGAATCTGTACAGAGGAGACATTTTTTTCAGATTTCCATGAATTTACCTGATGAACTGGTTACCCCCTACCTCAAAGCATATAGTTTGTTTTTGTTGATCTTAGTTCTTAGGGTTATAACAACTGAGTCAGTCATCCTAACTTTAGTTTTTTCCTTTTTGCAGGTTTTCTTACAGAGACTGGAAAAACCAGAGCAAGTACTATTTTTTCTACAGCAACTGAATCTGCCTTCCAAGTTACACAGATCAGAATTATGGTAACTCTCTTGCTACCTCTTTTAAGCAATGTTACTACTGTTTTGTTTGTTGGTCTGCTTATATTTTTTCTAAAGTGAGAAGTGGGGAGGCAGAGAGACAGACTCCCACATGCGGCCCGACCGGGATCCACCCAGCATGCCCATGGGGGGTGATGCTCTGCCCATCAGGGTCATTGCTCCGTTGCAATGAGAGCCATTCTAGCACCTGAGGCAGAGGCCATGGAGCCATTCTCAGCACCCGGGCTAACTTTGCTCCAACTTTGCTCCTTGGGTGTGGGAGGGGAAGAGAGAGATAGAAAGAAAGGAGAGGGGGAAGGGTGGAGAAGCAGATGGGCACTTCTCCTGGCTGGGAATCAAACCTGGGATTTCCACAGGCCAGGCCAAAACTCTACCACTGAGCCAACCAGCCACAGCCATTACTACTGTTTTTAAAAACAGGATTACAGTTCGGAGGTCCATATGATTGGTTTTTCACTGAATATTTAATGATTTTTCTTTGGCAGGCCTATAGCAGAGGGCAGGCACAGAGGTGAATAAATTGTTAAATCTGTGAATGGTGTTAATATAAGGATTGAGAAAAGCAAAGAATCATTTTTTGGGGTACAGCTCTCTAACTTTTCCAGGACTTAATATTTTTTATTTCTCCTGTACTTTCATTTGGTGCATGTTTCTTTTTGGCCCATTTTGGCTGACCAAATGCTTTGTTTCTGTATATTAAGTAGATCTGTTAAATCTCCCGGTCTTGGTAGGGTGACCTAACGTAGTTGATGTCCTGTGGTACTCAGTGATACATTCTCCTTGATAACATGAGGTAGGTGCTCCAGGAATATCCTTTGTGTGGGTTATGTGAGCCCTCCTGGTGTAGTTGAATCTTGATTGCTGTTGGTCTGTCTGTGGGTAGAGTTGACCCTCAGGCTGGCTGACTGTGAGGATTGATCCCAACCCAACCACAGTATATGAGCTGCTGTGCAGGGACTGACACCATGAAGTGGAATTCGTCTCAGCAAAGTCAGGTGTCTGCTGAGATCTCCCTCTGGGTGTGCTGCTTGTGGAGCTAACTGGGTCATGCTCTGATGTGGTCTGAAACCCACCACTTGACGTGTTGGTTCTGGAGCCTCTTGGGAGGGACTCCAGTGCAGGTCAATGTCAGACACTGTGACCAGCTACAAAGTGATCTGTGATTGGTGGCTGCCTTAGATGGGCCTGGGTGTGTGTGGGAGGGGCCAACCTATGTACTGAGGCCAGCTTCCATCAGTATTGAGCCTGGAGCAGGTCAGCAAAAGGCCCAAGATACCCCAAGATCTGGTTTCCAGCTGCTAGCTGCCTGTTAAGCTCAGCCACTGAAAGAGCCACTGGTGATATGCTAGTTCCCTGAGGTAGGTTCAGGTCCCCAGGTAGAGATAAGTGATGTTGACCTGGTTGATACAGATTCAAAGTTGGCACCAACACTGGGTCTGTGGCCATTCAGCAGAAGTCTAAGGGTAAGGGTACCCCAAGGCTAGGCGCTACCTGCCTGGGGACTGTGAACCTTTGTAGCGAGGCAGGGTCTCAGGGAGCCATCAGGATGAGGCCAGTAGAGTTAATCAGGCTAAAACATATTATGATTTGGCCATGTGGAGGGATGCTGTGCACAGGAACAGTGGCACCAAGTCAGGATGCTTGGGGAAAATTGGCCCTCACCTGAAAGCCACATGACTCAGTCTCTCCCTGTGTGTTTGACAACAATCCCTGTCTTCCCAGACCTGCTCAAGAGCTTTCCAAGAAAGACTGCAGTGGGCCTGGGCTGCTCACAACTAGCTGATTCTTTGGCAGGACATGAGCTTGGCAGGGTGGGGCCACAGTGAGATATGAAGGTGGAGCCAGTGGATCTCCCCAGGCCAACACCCTATGGAGGGGAGTGCTCGCCCCTGGAAAGATGGCACCTGTGGGTGGTTTGGGAGGACTCAGCACAGGGACAATGGTGGCTATCTCTAGAGCCCTCTCCGCAAGACCACACAACCCATTCTCTCCCTGACTGTCTCTAGTTTACTTTGAACTGTCGTTCTTTTGCCAGAGCCCAGGGTAAGTTCCCGAGAGCAAGATTTTGTGTGTTAGCCCTTTAAGAGGGCATCTGGGATTCTGATGGACAGAATGACTGCTGATTTTCATAGCTAGATATTATGGGGCTCTTATTCCTACCTCTGGTGCTCTGGGCTCGAAGCCTAGTGTGGTGTTGGGACGCCTTGCTCCTTAAGAGGGATCTTTGCAGCTGAAATATCCTTCCGGATTCTCAACTGCTAGGTGTGGGAGCAGGGCCAGCCCTTTTTGAGTTTCTGACCTTCCTACCAGTCTCAACATGGCTTCTTCCGTATGTCCTGTTATAAAACTTCTTTTCAGCTAGTTTTCAATTTGTTATTCGGTTGATTTTTCTGTAATTTAGTTTATTATTATTATTATTATTGATTTTTGGAGAGAGAGAGGGAGAAGCAGGAAGCATCTACTCATAGTAGTTGCTTCTGTATGTGCCTTGACCAGGCAAATCCAGAGATTTGAATCGGCGACCTCAGCATTCCAAGTCGTCGCTTTACCCACTGCACCACCACAGGTCAGACCTGTAATTGAGTTTTAATTCCGATTTGTATTTAGGAGGAGAAGGTAACTTCCACCAGCTCTGCTACCATATTGGATCTCTCAGGACTTAATGTATTTGAAAGATCATTTCATTGGTTTGCTTTTGCTTCAAGCTATTTGAAGTTAACCATATTATTTGGAAACCAAACCACAGAAATTTGACCCTCTGCTGTACTTTATCTAAATTTCTCTTTCCAGGTTCGACGTGGTGGCATTGGTGCCCAGTGTGGGTTGGTGTTTGCCTATAACTCATCATCTGATAAATTTCATGCAGAAGAACATTTCAAAAGGTTTGAAAAATATAATAAGTGGAAGCTTCAGGAATTCAGGCAATTTGTAAAAAGCAGGTAAGAAAGAGAATAAAAATATTTGTAGTTAACAAGATTGTGTACATTCTTACTGGTAAAATATGCCTTCTTGTCTTTATAGAAAAGGTTTCCCTAATCCACCCTCAGTGTCCATGAGCATTCATTACTTCTAACAGCATATCTGCAGATGTGTATTTTAATTTATCCACAGACTCTTACTCGGCCCCTTCTGTGACCAGGCACATGCATTTTCAAGATGGCTCGGTAAATGATTCATGCCTGAATTGTGTGTAGCCTGAAGTCTTTAGTCTTGATTGCTTGCCACTGGGAAATTTACCCATACTCCAACCTTCTTCCTTCTATTTATGCTTATATTGAAAATATTTATTAAGCCCCCACTATGTGCTAGACCTGTTGCTAGACACCATGATGAGCAAATTGGCACAGTTGCTGTTCTGTGGAACTTCCTGCTTAGCTTAGAAACAGAGGATAAAACTGGTAGCATCATAGTATTATGAATACCTGGTAGGAAAAGGTATGGTGTTTTGGGAGCATGTGGCAGAGCACCTGACCTGATCAGGGAAAACTTCCTGGAGGAAGTATTGTTATGGTAGGAACTAAGGGAGAGTTAGAGAGAATTAGCCTCAAGAAGTAGAGGGAGATGGTCTTGAGCAGAGAGAAGAACAGATTTGAGAACTCAGAAGTGAAGTATGGCATGGTCAAGGACTGACAGGTCCCATGTTGCTGTGGTCTGCTGTGAGGTAGAGAGTGGTGAAAGATGAAAGCCGAAGAGCTAAAGGTCTTTCTCTCTCTGTTTCAGGGTTTGGACTTTATCCCTAAAGCGCTGCGAGGGGTGGGGACAGGCAGTGGGTGGAGAGTGTTATGTAAGAAGAACTAGATCAGAGGTGTGTTTTAGAAGCACTGCTCTGAATCATGCTGGCTATGGTGTGTGTTGGAGGAGGGTGAGCATGGAGTAGGACAAAATGGAGGAGGCTGTCACTATCTCTTAGGAGGCCAGAGAGGTGTGGGTGATCTCAGCTAGAGCAGCAAGAGCAGCATGGGACTGATTGAAGAGACCACTAGAAGCTAGTTCAGTTCAGTTACTGAATGTAGACCTGGAGAAGGAAGAAAGCTTAGGCGTCAATGAGTCCTGGGGTCTTGGCTTGGCAAGGTGGGAACATTGGTAGTCTTTCTGTGAGATAGAATGTACCTTGGGGAAAGTAGGTTGGTGAGGAAGATGGTAAGCTCAGTTTTGGTCCTGTTGAATTTGAGGTTTTAGGAAGCCTTTGAGATATTCAGTAGCTAGTTGGTTAAACAGGTTAGGTGCCTGAAAGACATTTGTACTGAAAGTACAGATATGAGAGACATTTCGATGATAATTTAAAACAAATTAGAAGAGCTCATTCTGGAATAATGTGTGGGCTTGGAAGAGAAGTTACCTTAGGTCAACATGCTGAGAGGTACCAGCATTTAAAGGGCAAAAGAGAGAAGGAGGCTGATAAAAACAGCCAAAGAAGCAGCAGAAAAGCTAGGGATGTGTCATCATGAAGCCAGGTTAGAAGAAGTAGGAAGTGGGCAGTGATGTCAAATGTTACCCAGGAATCAATAAGGTCAAGACCAGGAATGGACCTGTTGGATTTAGCTGCAGAAGTCTTTGGGCAGTTGCCCGCTTACTACAAAATTCATGGACCTGAACCCTAGACTTATGGTTTTTGCTACTGTATTACGAGGTGCTGGAGTTAACAGAAGCCTTTAACTGTCATCTAGTACTGTACAAGCTCTAATGTACAAATGAATCACCGAGGATTGTGTTAAAATGTGGAATTTGATTCAGTAGTTCTGGGTTGTTTCCCGGCCTTGGCTAAGCTCAAGTGATTCAGTAGTTCTGGGTGGGGCATGAGACTCATTTCTGACAAGCTCCGAGGTGACCCTGATTCTCCCCATCCATAGACCATACTTTGAGTAGCAAGGACCTGGAAAATTCCTTGCTCTAATTCCTTTGGTGGCATCCCTAACAAATGGTTGTTCAGCCTCTCTAGAATACTCTTCATGATAGAGAATTCACCTCACTTTAGTAATTAGAATATGTTCAGTTGAAATCTACCTTTGTAACCTGACCAGGCAGTGGCGCAGTGGATAAAGCGTTGGCCTGGAATGCAAAGGACACAGGTTTGAAACCCTGAGGTCACTGGCTTGAGTCCAAGGTTGCTGACTTGGGCAAGGGGTCACTCGCTCTCTGTAGCCCCCTGGTCAAGGCACATAGGAAAAAGCAATTAATGAACAACTAAAGAATTGATGCTTCTCATCTCTCTCCCTTCTTGCCTGTCCGTCCCTCTCTCTGTCTCTGTCTATCTCGCTTTAAAAAAAAACAACTACTTTTGTCATTTCAACTTGGTGGCCTTAATTCAGCCCTCTTAAGGAAAATGGTCAACTCTCTCTCACTCCTAATATCTCCCTCTCATCACACAAATATCTCTTTTATAAAAGGTGTTCTTTTAAAATAATAACTAGACATTGCAGGTGTTTTTAAGCAGCTATGTCCTACCCTTGGGACATATTAAAATAGGCCCTTTTCCTTTAACCTGCTGTCAAACAAGATCTCTCACATCTTATATAGGGTGATTTTTTTTTTTAACCTTAATGTAGGTCTGTTTGCTACTCCCCTGCTGATTTCAGCCTGAACTACTCTGGATCCTGATTTGGTCGGCCTAATTATTATCAGTATTTTTCCAGTTTGGAAATCAAAACGTTCATGTACATGCATCTGTCTTTTTGCCTTTTTTTCCTGCCCCTCTGTTTGAATAGTGGTCAGTCAACGTGCTCCAGGACTGGTTGTTTGGCTGCTCTATGCACATAACAGTACTAAGCCCTGGCTTTCTTTTCTCCACCTTGCCAGCTGTATGGTGGAGTAAACAGGGTTCTTCTCTCTGCTTTTTGATACCTGCCAGTTCTCTGTATCTCAAAGATTTCTTCAAAGTAAATTTTAAAATCCTCAACCATAATAGTGATGAAACTCATTGACAGAATTTGGGGATAAGACAGAATACCAGCTGTCCTGGTGGTTTTAGGATTGTCTATATTGTGAAAGTTTTATGCTAAGAAAGATATATTCAGAAGAGAACATTTTTTTTTCCCCTCTGTTTTATGTTCAGAGATTTTTGTTTTGTTTTGTTTTGTTTTTTGTTTTTTGTATTTTTCTGAAGTTGGAAATGGGGAGGCAGTCAGACAGACTCCCGCATGCACCTGACCGGGATCCACCCGGCATGCCCACCAGGGGGCGATGCTCTGCCGCAATCAGAGCCATTCTAGCGCCTGAGGCAGAGGCCACAGAGCCATCCTCAGCGCCTGGGCCAACTTTGCTCCAATGGAGCCTTGGCTGTGGGAGGGGAAGAGAGAGACAGACAGGAAGGAGAGAAGGAGGGGTGGAGAAGCAGATGGGCGCTTCTCCTGTGTGCCCTGGCCGGAGATCGAACCCAGGACTCCCGCACGCCAGGCCGACGCTCTGCTACTGAGCTAACCGGCCAGGGCTTCCCTCTGTTTTAGAACTTACTCTGGGTCCTTTGTCATTTTCCTCTTCTTGCTATAAATTCCTGAGTTTGCTTTTTTTACCCATACGGAATACTCATGTGATGCTAGCTTATTAGCTATATCACAGACTAAATAGTATAAAGTTTTAGAACTATAACTTGAAAAGAGTGCCTTTTCTCTGTTTTAGTTATTTAATTCCTGAAAAGGAGTACCATTCATGTGTCCCATTTTTACCGAGAAGTGGCACACAGTTGTGCTTCTTTAGTTGACGCTGGAATGCTTTCCTGCAAGGACTTTTAAGGAATAGGAAAAAATACTGAGGCTCCTGAAGGCTGAAGTTTTCCCTTTTTGGAGCTCCAGAATCTTAGAGCTCCCCAGTTTACCCTTCAGTTGTTGCAAGTGGCCCAAACCTCAGGCTGGTCACACATACATTAGCCAGGAAGACAGAACTGAACCTGCCTCACCTTTGGCTCTTTCAAGAAACACACATCAGCTGTTGCATTATACCTTACTCCTGAGAAGCTCATCTAAGATGCTTTGACTTCATGTCTCATTCTTCAGATAAGCCAGTTATCTAGAAAAGTTAACTTCTCTTTAGTTCTCAGATTATATTTGGAACTGATAATAATTCTCATTTCACAGTTGAGGAGGCTGAGAAATGGAGACGAAATTATCACAAACTACCTATATGTTAATTGACAGGCCATATTAACAAGTTAAATGTCACTTAGATGGTGCTTTATTCATTGGACCCTTGAGAAATTTAGGAATAGGAAAATGTTTGTGATTACTCTTGTGTTTGCAGGATCGGTTGCTCATCTGATGACCTTGGAGAGGATGATCCTATTGGCTGGTTTGAGCTAGAAGAAGAGTGGGATGAAGCAGAGGTCAAGCTGCAGCAGTGCAGAGTTGCCAAAGTAAGCATTCCTGAGCCACAGCCTCCTCGTATTGGCCCACTCCCCTCCTTTTATTCTGTAGGTATTCATCGAGTGGTTATTGTGCACCAGCCCGTGCGAGCACTGGAACCCTCAAGGTGATCAAACATGGTTATGACCCTCAAGGAGTGCTTGGTCTAGTGGGAGATACAGATGTATGTGACACTGTGATATGGACTGCAATAAGGGGATACACAGGGGACTCTTGCAGCCCAGAAGAAAAATATTTAACCTAGCCTGGAGTTCACTAAGGAAGGATTCCCAGGAAAGGTAGTGTGATGCCAGGTACCGAAAGCTGATTAAGCAGTCATCTTTAGCAAGGCTAGGATGTACGGAGAAAGGCAGCTCAGGCTGAGAGAATGGCGAGTACACAGGCATAAATGCAAGAGATGTGTTTCCATAGCTTTGAAATTGTCTGGTTAATTTTTTTAACCTTTAATGTAAATCTTAGTAAGATGCTTAAATAGAGAAATAAGAACTATCTTTGGGATTTAAACATAGTAGTAGATACTCAGTAAATATGTATGCAGTTGAATAATATTGGATTCTGACAAGCCCTCAATCAGGGAGCTTTCACTGTAAGAAGCAGATAGTTTGCTGCACAGAAGTTGGGTTTTGGAAATGGCTTTAACTTGGAGCAGACGAGGCTGTGTCCTGAGTACCCAGCACATGGGTTGCGTATATCAGTTGGGGACTTTGAGACAACTCTTGAGGGCATTCATGGACTGTTTCTGCCATATATCTGATTTCTGTTCAGAATGACTGTGCCACAGAGCAAATACCCTTCTCTTATTTATCCTGTGTTAATCCTGTTTTTGCCTTGAAGAGGGAGTAATGTCATTTCTCTTATTGTGGTCTTTCCCCAAACCAGACTTCATTCAGCATTCATACTGTCTTTTTTCTGTTTGTTATAGATGCTGGGCTTATATTTGTGTCCCCAGTGGTATCTCATAAATTGTTAAAGTCATATGAGAAACTTCCCAGAAAGGCCTTTATCTCCCTCCCATCAATATCCAGGACTTTTGAATTCTTCACCTTAAATCTCTTTTGTCCTTTCTAGTATTTGATGGTGAAGTTCCTCTGCACCCGTCAGGAGTCAGCAGAGCGCTTGGGAGTACAAGGCTTGAGCATCAGTGGGTACCTCCGGCCTGCGAGAGCAGAAGCAGCACAGAGCATCATCTGTGCTCACTGCAGAAAGGACGTGGAGGAGAGTGTCTGTGGGGCCACACTGCTCCTTAGGACCCTTCAGTTCATCCAGCTGCTTGCCCACGACCTGGTAGTGTTTCCTCATTTGTTACACTTGGGAAAATAAATGACAGTGTTCAGAGAAATGCATACCAACCAATGAAACCTGGCCCTGCTGGAGCCATGAGTATGGCAGGCATCGTGCTGTGATGACACTGGAAGGCCAAGCACAGTGGGATAGTCTGCATCAGTCAGTGGAAGACTAAGTGGCATATGCCCATTATTGTGAGGGTTCCTAGAATAGACATACAGATGAATCTTAGAGATCACCAGCTGTGATTGCCAGTGCTAGAATGGGGAGGTGAAGCAAGTTTATGGGATTTATGTCTTCTTTAAGGAGAATTATTCCTGAACTGTAGGTGCATTCTCTTTGTTTACTAAATGTACCCAAATAATGTCAGAATTTGAAACCATTTTTGTTTTTGATACTGACTTCTACAATCACTAATAAAAACACAGTGACAGCTCACTCAAAGGAAGAGTCTCACAGCCATCACCATAGCAAACATCATTTATCTCAGGAATTAAGTGGTGGCCTCTCTGTGATGTGCCTCAGTGACCACTCCTGATCTTTATTCTGCTCAGGGCACATTCAGAGGCTGGGGACTCTACCTATATATGGTTTGTTTGTTCTTTGTTATTCAAGCTCTCTTATCACAGCAGAAAGCAGCAAATAAGAGAGAGAGGCTTAGAAATAGCAGGAGCATTTTATAGCAGAATTGGTCTTTTAGCCTACATTCAGGGAAGGGTCCAAATATACTGGAATATAGTCCTGGGCAGTAATCGTCATCCAATAAAGACTCATTTATGTTTGGGATGTGGTGTTTATGCTGTCAGGTAGTCTCCGTGTGCATGTGTGTGTGTATGTGTAATATGTATAGATATATTTACATACATATGTATACCACATACACACACATGCATATTTTAGAAAATTTCATACCAAAAATAGTTATTCACAGACTTTTTAGTAGTTAAGAGTAAGCATCTATTATATAAGAATTTTACCTGTGTGGCTACCTCATTTCTTAACAATGAGAAGTAAATGAACCATTAGGGTATATCTCTAAATGCATTTTTAATTTTATTTTTCTGGTCTTTATAATTTTTTAGGTGCAGCAGAAGGAGAGTGGCTTAAAATATAAATCTTTTCTGGACTTCACGGGTCTTGATTTGCAGATCTTCTGGAATTTTTACAGTAAATTAAAGCAAAAGTAGGTCAGAATTTGTTATAAGGTGATAATCATATAAACACAACTGAAGACACTGAGCTTTGCTATTCTGAATGGACAATATTTTTCTAAATTTTTTTACTTCCTACTAGTTTATTATTCTGATTTAAAAGAATTGGTTATTATGGAATTTAACACCTAGTTATAGATATAACAAAAAAGTAATATTTTAAAGAAATTGTACATTTTTATAAACCATTTTATTTGAGCAGTATTTTCTTTTTTTTTTTTTTTTACAGAGACATAGAGTCAGAGAGAGGGATAGGTAGGGACAGATAGACAGGAACGGAGAGAGATGAGAAGCATCAATCATCAGTTTTTCGTTGCAACACCTTAGTGGTTCATTGATTGCTTTCTCATATGTGCCTTGACCGTGGGCCTTCAGCAGAATGAGTAATCCTTTGCTGAAGCCAGCGACCTTGGGTCCAAGCTGGTGAGCCTTGCTCAAACCAGATGAGCCAGTGCTCAAGCTGGCGACCTTGGGGTCTCGAACCTGGGTCCTCCTCATCCCAGTCCGACGCTCCATCCACTGCGCCACCGCCTGGTCGGGCTTGAGCAGTATTTTCACAAACGTTTTCTTATTTGATTATCCTTAGGCCCTAGCCAGTTGGCTCAGGGGTAGAGTGTGGGCCCGGCGTGTGGATGTCCTGGGTTTGATTCCTGGTCAGGGCACAGGAGAAGCGCCCATCTGCTTCTCTACCCCTCACCCTCTTTTTTTTTTTTTTTTTTTTTTTTTTTTCTTTCATTTTTCTGAAGCTGGAAACAGGGAGAGACAGTCAGACAGACTCCCGCATGCGCCCGACCGGGATCCACCCGGCACGCCCACCAGGGGCTACGCTCTGCCCACCAGGGGGCGATGCTCTGCCCATCCTGGGCGTCGCCATGTTGCGACCAGAGCCACTCTAGCGCCTGAGGCAGAGGCCACAGAGCCATCCCCAGCGCCCGGGCCATCTTTGCTCCAATGGAGCCTTGGCTGCGGGAGGGGAAGAGAGAGACAGAGAGGAAGGTGCGGCAGAGGGGTGGAGAAGCAAATGGGCGCTTCTCCTGTGTGCCCTGGCCGGGAATCGAACCCGGGTCCTCCGCACGCTAGGCCGACGCTCTACCGCTGAGCCAACCGGCCAGGGCCCTCTACCCCTCACCCTCTTGCTTCTCACTCTCTCCCCACCCTACCCCCTCTGTCCTACAGCCGTGGCTTGATAGGAGCGAGTTGGCCCCAGGCGCTGAGGATGGCTCCATGGCCTCTGTCTCAGGTGCTAAGAAGAGCTCGGTTGCTGAGCAACAGGGAAAGGCCCCAGATGAGCAGAGCATTGCCCCCTTAGTGGGCTTGCCAGTGGATCCCGGTCGGGGCACATGCAGGAGTCTGTCTCTGCCTCCCCTCCTCTCACTAAATTTAAAAAAAAAGTGGATAATTATCCTTACAGCTTTGTGGGATGAGCAGGTCAATTATTACAGCAGTACCCTCGTTTTACAGATGAAGAAACAGGATTAGAAATGTATTTCTTTGCCCCACTGTGGGCAGAGTCAGGTGGGTCTGACTTTGCAGACTACCTAGTACAGTATTCTTTTCATTCCACCTTCATTCCTCTGGGTTGGTGTTCTTTTCACTGAACCTGGTGCCTAGAGGAGAGTCCTTGTAGACTGTCTTTGGAGGGTAAAAGCAGCTGCCTTTTTGCTCTCTGATGTTCTTTATCTTTCTGTAGCCCGAGAGAAGAATGCATCTGTGCCCAAACCCTGCTTTTGCAGCTCCTGCAGAGCTGCTTCTCCGTGCTGCAGAGAGACTCCCCGGCTGCCCCCGAGGATGCAAAGACTCCCCGCCAGAGCCCTGGGGAACTGGAGGCCGCCAAGGAGCTCTATTCGCACTTATGTGATGGTAGGGATCAGTGTTTTCCCTAGTGTGGTCCTGTGCTAGTCCCCTGCAGGGCCCCTTGCTATGGGGAGCAGGGTTCCTGTGATCATGCAAGCACAGGAAAGGGATCCTTCTTTGGAAAATGAGTGTTCCTTTTGATCTTCTTTTGAATCATTATTTTGAGTTCAGTGTTCATTCATTAGCAATAACTTTGTCCTGGTTTCTGATATATAGTTGTGTCATACTGAGAGAAGTTATTATCACACTCTTCAGTCTTACTTCAGCTAAGACACTGGGAAGAGTTTCGTAGATTGAGGGGGAGATATTATAATAATAAATTGAAAATAAAACACATGTGATCATGGTAAGTTATTATTAAGTCTTTGCCAAGTTGTGCCTCAAAAGGAAAGGGAAATAAGGAGATTAATACTAGTAGTTATAATCATTATTTAAGTGTAAACAAACAAAAAATAATTTTACTGCTTAGCCTGTACAGAAATATTTCTTTGCTCTGGTATAAACTACAAAATGGAGAGTAATGAGTTTATAGACTAGTTAATGTAGATACATACATATATAAGTATATAGAGAGTAAGTGAATAGATGGAATATATTAAAGCTGATTCCACTGTTCATTTTTGTCAGTGGTGGATAGGGTGGATGGAGACTCTGTGCCCATGGAAATATTAAAACAAGAAGTCAGGAATACTCTTCTCAATGGAGCTGCTGTCTTCTTTCCTGATCGACAGACCCAACGGACCCATCTCTTCACCCTGATGGTACTTATTTATGTTAAAAGTATAGATCAGGGTCCCCAAACTTTTTACACAGGGGGCCAGTTTACTGTCCCTCAGACCGTTGGAGGGCCAGACTATAAAAAAAACTGTGAACAAATCCCTATGCACACTGCACATATCTTATTTTAAAGTAAAAAAACAAAACGGGAACAAATACAATATTTAAAATAAAGAACAAGTAAATTTAAATCAACAAACTGACCAGTATTTCAATGGGAACTCTGGGCCTGCTTTTGGTTAATGAGATGGTCAATGTGCTCCTTTCACTGACCACCAATGAAAGAGGTGCCCCTTCCGGAAGTGCGGCGGGGGCCAGATAAATGGCCTCAGGGGGCCGCGTGTGTCCTGCGGGCCGTAGTTTGGGGACCCCTGATATAGATGCTATTCCTGATAAATATGACATTTTAGAAGGCCTAGCCAGGCCTGACCTGTGGTGGCGCAGTGGCTATAGTGTCGACCTGGAACTCTGACATCACCAGTTCGAAACCCTGGGCTTGCCTGGTCAAGGCACATATGGGAGTTGATGCTTCCTGCTCCTTCCCCTGCCCTTCTCTCCTTCTCTCGCTTCCCCTCTCACATCTCTAAAGTGAATAAATAAAATTTTTTAAAAAGAGAGAGAGAGAAGGCCTAGCCAGTGCTGTAGAACTGGGAAAAGAAATTTTCAAAATAACGAAAACAAAAACAAATAAGAATTATTTATTAATATGGTTATAGATTATTTTTTATTGCCTGTGTACATAAGCATCTGATAGAATTACTACTAACAGTTTGAAAATTAGATAAAGCATCTTGAAAAGGCATTCCTATATGCAACGGCTAATTAATAAATGTAATAAAACTACTCTGTGTAATGCATAAAAGCCTATAAAAATAAAGGACAGAACAAAGGAAGCATAAAATGTGGTTTCCAGTGCCAGAGGTCTTCAGTTCAGTTGAGAACACCTGCCACAAGGAGAAACTAAACCCATGTACACTTAGAAGAGAATCATGTTGAGGCTAAATGATTGAGAAAGGTTCCAGAGAGGAGGAAGGAGCTTTGGTTATATTTCAACTGTCTGAAAAATTTGCATATCAGCAGGGTCCAGTTTTCACATTTTGAGTTATAATCTTTGACAGCATCCCTGACCTGACCCAGTGGACTATGGGTGGAGCTCAGTCCTATCCTATTGCCAGAAGAGTTTAGTAGGCAGCTGAGCAAATAATTTTCTTACTGGTGTGTGTCCCATAGTGAAAAACAGAGAGTACATATGACCCCTTGAGTGACATTGCTGTCTATTAACAGAGCAGCTCATTCACTTTCCATTTGCTCATCCCTCTGACAGAAGTGGTAAGGGTTCTGTTTTTCCTTCTCCTTCTGATGATTTAAACAGCACTGCTGTTGTTTGTAACCATATCCTATCTCTCCCACCCTCCTGTGTCAGTCAGGGCCCTGGGTCTCAAATTCCCCTCAGTTTCTTGCATAGCAGTAGGAGTTCAATTGAATTAAGAAAATATTAAAGTACTCCCACTATAGCCTAGTCGTTCCATCAGGAGGTATGATTTCTATAATTGCCACCATGGGCCGTTCTTGCTTATATAGAGAAAACCCAGATTCTGTTTAAAAACAGAAAGTTTGCAAGAAATGCACCTGGTCCCTGCTCTTTCCTTTTGCAAATGCCTGCTCAGTGATAAAAAAATATATATATATACATCCTTTGGAGATAATCATCTTAAACATTTGCATCAAGCTTTCCTGCAGGAAAACTCGATGTTAACTTTAGCAGTGAACAAAAGTAAGCCTGCCATCTTCTGTTTAGATGAGCTTTATGCCAGGTGTTAGGTGGGCACTCTGAGGTAGTTTACCAACCCTGGCTTCCTCATGCTTGGCAACAACGGGCAGTGGCATTTTGTGCTGTTGTAAGTCATTGGAATGTCATGGAATAGATTTTCTGAATGTACAGTTTCTTTTCTAGAAAAATGTCACTGAGCAGGAACACAAGCAGTCCCTGCAGCTCACTTTCCGCTCACTGTGCACATATTTTAGGTAAGTTTATTAATTACTTTCAACTGCTCAATATTTTAAATCTTTTCAAAGTCTATCCTCTTTTTCATGTGCTTTTGGAGTAACCAGATTCTCCCCTCTCTGCTCAGCCAGGTTTCTGGAGTGAGATACCATGTGTCACAGGAATGACTAAAGTAGTGGGAGAATAATAGTATTGTCCAGAGCTTAATCTAAGTCCCAGTTATTATAAGACAGTTTAGAGTTGAACCCACTAAGGATTTCTTTGAATACTTCATTTTCTAAGTAATCTTTGAAAACAAAAACTGAAGTCCTGTGCTGAAGTCTAAAAACCCAATTACTTTAAAAGCCAACTGCAGAATGGTAGTTTAGCAAGAGATGTGTGCCAGAGGGGATGGCTTGGAGGGTTCTGCATGCTTGACTAAGGGGCTTGTAGGCTGCATTAGTGAAGGTTTAGACTCTTGAAGACAGAACTAATAGCCTGAGCTATTAGTTCTGCAAGTCAGACTATGCTTGATGTGGATGTCAGACTTAGAGGGCTCTATGAAATGTGTTCAGAGTCGAGTATCAGGGATGATGAAAGAGGTCTAGGTTGTCATGTAAAGAACCTTTGAAGATACAGGAATGATTAGCCCAGATTGTCAAGTTAGTAATTATCAGGTTAGGTGTATTTTTTATTGGCGGTCAAAGTGATTTATTCATCAGATACATTCCTCGGAATCTCTTCTAAGGACTTGAGGATTTATGGGCCCATGCTTACATAAGGACAAATGTGGACTGACAGTAGCCCACACCCAGCAGGACCATGACTTTTTTCCTGACCCAAATTTCTCACATCCCATTGAGCTGACACTGAAGTCTTGCTAGGTTCTTTTTTTGAATCTTTTAATATAAAAAGCATGTAATTCCACTCCCTGAAACAAGGTGTCATGACTAGTTTTTGTTCTTTCAGTGATAAGGATCCAGGCGGCCTTGTGCTTTTACCTGAGAAGAGCGACCTGGCTGATATGAATATCAGCGAAGTATTGGCAGTCATGAGGACGCTCCTCTCTGTTGCTGCTCGGGAGGTAACTGAGGGCTGCTCTCTGTTCTCTTTGCCTTATGCTTTTAGGAGCACATAATACAGCAGTCATGCCTGATCAGGCAGTGGCGCAGTGGATAGAGCGTCGGACTGGGATGCGGAGGACCCAGGTTCGAGACCCCAAGGTCGCCAGCTTGAGCGTGGGCTCATCTGGTTTGAGCAAAGCTTGGACCCAAGGTCGCTAGCTTGAGCAAAGGGTTATTCAGTCTGCTAAAAGCCCACGGTCAAGGCACATATGAGAGAGCAATCAATGAACAACTAAGGTGTCGCAACGAAAAACTGATGATTGATGCTTCTCATCTCTCTCTGTTCCTGTCTGTCTGTCCCTGTCTATCCCTCTCTCTGACTCTCTCTCTGTCTCTGTAAAAAAATAAGTAAATAAATATATATATATATATATTATATATATATAATACAGCAGTCACTGTGCCTCCCCATTTAGCACTCCTTTGCAGTATGCATGTTACTTTGATCCTGTGACCATTACATATGAGGTTTCCCAGCCTGCCTTGGCTCCTAATTAGCCAGCTTCTGCAAATAAATGAGGAGACACTTTTGTGACATGTTTTCTTCACTCAGCAGCGTTTTTGAGATTCATCCATGTTGATGCATGTGCACACAATGTTTCCTTTATGAATATGCCACAATTAATTTATCCTCTGTATTTTGGAGGGATAGTTAGGTTGTTCCCAGTTTAGGGTAATTACATAGCAATTATGATATGAACATATCTTGTGATCTTATGTGCAAGAGTTTATTCCTGGATATCAGGTGACTGACTCTTCAGAGCAACATCTGAGAATAAAGAAGATGGTTAGAGAGCCATAGGGGAAAAAGAATTGTTTTTTAAGGTGGAATCGATTTGACTGAATGCTTAGGTGAAGGAGCCAGAGAGAAAGGGGATTTGAAGATGTGAGAGGGAAAAGCGATAATTGGTGGAGTCAAGTTCCTGAGGGACAGAAGGAGCCTTATAGTGATAGTGTAAACACCATTTGTGAAGGTTCTGAAAAGCTAAGGGCAAAAGAGGTTTCATAATATCTCTTTCTTGGTCACTTCTGGGTTGAAGGCTCTTTTGTGACCATTTCCCACTTCCCTAGAATTTTTTTTTTTTTTTTTTGCCAGTGACAGCTGCTGTCTTAAAAAATGCCCTTGGCTGCATACAGTGAATGGCCTTGTTGTAAACACTTTCTCTTTGTTTCCTCCCTTGTAGTGTGAACTGTTGATGCTCAGCAGGGCCCAAGCAGAGGTTGGCTCTGTGCTCTTCTCTCTTTTCTGGTCTGTCCAAGGCAGCCTGCTCTCCTGGTGCTACCTGCAGCTGAAGAGCACGGACCCCGGAGCCAAAGAGCTTGCCATTGACCTTATTGAAAAATGTGAGTTTCAGAACAAAAATCCATGAAAACAGAGAGGTGTTTGGGTTTTGACTCTGTGTATGTTCTCACTTTTTAGTACTCACTCACTGAATGTGCATATGGTTTTCTTTTCTTAATACAAATCAGATTTAGTTTGGGGTTGTTTTGTTCTTAAAATAGAATTCTGTAGTGTATCTTTTTGCCCAAAGTTTACTGTGAGTGTGGTAGTATGCCTAAGTTGGTTTTTTTTGTTTTGTTTTTTTATGCCTAAGTTTTTAAAGGTAGGGTTGGGTCATTTCACAGCCTATACATTTCCCTTTTAATCAGACAGCACTCCTAGATGATATACTCTTTAGTAGTCCATCATCCTTGTTTTCATCAAGTTGTTGAAAGAGGAAAGTTTCAAACTTTTAAAGTCTAAGGTGTGCGAGCACTGTGGTGATGTTTGCTTATTACCAAAATTACTCAGATTCATGTCCCGTAAACCCACAGACAATTATATGTAAGTCAGCAGGTTCTGAGAAATTGTATGTGGAAAATTTCCATCAAATTTGGTCTCAGCAGCTGTGACAAAAATTGCTTACACTGTTGAGCCCTGCCACCTAAAGCTTGTCCCATTGTGTGGCACACCTAATGATGGGCCCATTGTAGTAAACAAAGGGAAATCAGCAGTGGGATTGGTCATCGATGTGACTTCACTTACAGAAATGATGTCTCTACTTCTTTGAACAGAAGCAGAAACAAAAAAGTAAAATCAAAGGAATTATTCACTTTAAAGGTACTCTTGCTGAGATTTGCACTGCTTCTCTTGCCCAGAGGAAGCATCTGTGTGACACTTCATGGTCTTTCTGATGTGGACTCTCCTTTACAGCTTTTGTGATGGCTTGTGATGGCTTGCCCTTGATGATGACCAAGGAAGCGATATTGCAACCCTGTAAAATATTGTTTTCTTTATGTTTTGGTAGATGTGGAACAGTTTCTGGCAAGCATGAGAGTGATTTTGGAATCCCTTTTGTCACAGTATAGTGGAAAAACCATAGTAGAAAAATTATGTAATTCGGTGTTTTCAATGGCAGCTCGTCAACTGGTAAGACAGAGTGGCAGCCATTTTAAAGGGCAGGTGGGGTTTGGTGACCTGTATCCCCAAACAGAGCCTGAGGCGGACACTTTTCATTTATCTTCCTTTAGGTAATCTTTCTGCTGGACTTTTGCCCTTTAGACATTTCCCACTGCACACTCTTAAGGGAATTCAGTACCCTAACAGAGTTGTTGAAGAGGCTCTGCAGTGACCCTGAAGGAGGACTGAATAAGGTAACTCGTGTTGGCCCTTGAACCTGCTGTGTATCCCCTCTTAGTGATGCAACCATACTTAATGAAACCTACCATGTGAAACCTACCATGTGTACAGATTTACATGGATGAATAAGTTGCGTCTAGAGGACCCCTTATATATATATATATTTTTTAGGTGAGAGGCAGGGAGAGAGTGAGGCAGACTCCCACATGTGCCTCAACCGGGATCTACCTGGCAACCCCTTCTAGGGCCAATTCTTGAGTACCAAGCTATTTTTAGCTCCTGAGCTGATGCTCTCAGGCCAGCAGAGCTATTCTCAGCACCCAGGGCTATGCTGGAACCAATGGAGCCGCTGGCTGCAGGAAGGGAACAGGGAAAGAAGGGGGAGGAGGAGAGAGAAGGAAAAGCAGATAGTTGCTTCTCCTCTGTGCTCTGACCAAGAATTAATACCCAAGATGTCCATACGCCAAAGTGACACTCTTACCCACTGAGCCACAGGCCAAGGCCAACCCCCTGTGTTTTATCAATGGTTTTACCAACAAGGATAAATGCCAGTTTGAGTTGATTTGATGCTATCAGTGATTGAAAGGAGACACAGAGGAAGCTGTGCATAGATTGATTTCATCATTTTATAACACATTGAGTTATATAAAAAACCATGTAAGTAAATAACTAGACTAAAGTCTGGAAGTGAAAATGTGTGTTGAAAGGCAAATTAGAAGGGTTGGTCTTGCCTGACCAGGTGGTGGCACAGTGGGTAGAACATCGTCCTGAGACACTGAGGACCCCAGTTCAAAACCCCGAGGTCGCCTGCTTGAGCATGGGGTCACTGGCTTGAGTGTGGGTCATAGACATGACCCCATCGTTGAACCCAAAGGTCACTGGCTTGGAGCCCAAGGTCTTTGGCTTGAGCCTAAAGTTGCTGGCCTGTGCAAGGGATCACTGGCTCAGCTGGAACCACCCCTCCCCCCTCATGGCACATATGAGAAAGCAATCAATAAACAACTAAAGAGTTGATGCTTCTCATCTCTCTCCCTTCCTGTCTCTCTGTCCCTGTCTGTGTCTGTCTGTTTCTCTCTCACTTAAAAAAAAGAAAAAAGAAAGAAAGCCTGTTTTAAAGGTAAAAAGGCAAAGACTAAATTTAAAAAGGGGGATGAGGGAGGAGAGTTGATGGGCTCAAATTTGCCAAAGGCACAAATAGGATTTAAGGTTTTTAAATTTCTAACTCAGTGCTTTTTCCACCATAAATTCATGCTAGTAGTGATTTGTAAGAAATAGTTCTGTTATAATTAGAAAATAAAAGCTAATTACAGAATCATTACAGTGCAGTAAAAACCACATGTCTACTCTGCTGATTTGTAAGTGCATGATGAGCTATATACATAGGTGGGAATGTCAGGTGTGTGTGTGTGTATTTTTTATTTTTTTATTTTTTCCTGAAGTGAGAAGTAGGGAGGCAAAGAGACAGATTCCCACATGCGCCTGACTGGGATCCACCCAGCATGCCCACTAGGGGCAATGCTCTGCCTATCTGGGGCGTTTCTCCATTGCAACCAGAGCCATTCTAGCACCTGAGGCAGAGGCCATGGAGCCATCCTCAGCACCCAGGCCAACCTTGCTCCAATGGAGCCTTGGCTGCAGGAGGGGAAGAGAGAGACAGAGAGAAAGGAGAGGGTGAAGGGTAGAGAAGCAGATGGGCACTTCTCCTGTGTGCCTTGGCTGGGAATTGAACCCAGGACTTCCACACACCAGGCCAATGCTCTACTGCTGAGCCAACCGGCTAGGGCTGTCAGGTATATTTTTATCCTTTGTGATGATCTGTGTAGGGATGTCAAAGGCTGTCTGAATCACTGATACAGAAAACACAGTCTACTGTGTATGGCTGGATATAAGTGATAAAAACCTTTCTTTCTTGACTCGTTTGTTTGCATAGCTGGATGTAGAGACTTGGCAACAGGAACAGCCAGTGGTGTTACATACATGGACTAAGGAGTCTGCCCACAACTATGAAAATAATTGCCATGAGGTGTCTGTCTTTGTTAGCCCAGGGGCAACCTATTTTGAGGTGGAATTTGATGAGAGATGTGAAACTGAAAAAAGGTAAAACTCACATTTCTTTTTTCCCAAGCAATAACACACCAAAATTGAGAGAAAGAAAGTGATAGAGATTATGCTTTCACAGGTATGATTATCTGGAATTTACCGACACTAGAGGTGGTAAAACACGATATGACACAAAAGTTGGCACTGATAAATGGCCGCAGGTGAGTGGTATTCTCAGAAGGAGAGAAAATGCTTCCTGCATCAGGTCTTTTCCTTTTGGCATCCCCCAGAGGGTAGTAGGTATATGGTCTTTGAAGAGAAGCATTTATATTATACATTTCTAAAAGAAAGAATTTATATCAGATTCTGCAAACTACATTCTGTCACCTGTTTTGTAAATAAAGTGCTTTTTGAACACAGCCATGCCCACTGTTTATGTATTATCTATAGCTTGAGTAGTCAGAACAGAGATTTATAGCCCAGAAAGCCTAATGATTTACTATCTGGCTCTTCATAGGAAAAGTTTGCCAGCCCCTGCTTTTATCACAGTGTCCAGAGTGAATGGGGAGTTGTGATCCTTAGTAAGAAGGGCCAGTGGGTCCAGGAAGGCCCAGGCGTGGTAGTGAAAACCAAGAGCCCACCTCACAATTAGGTTTGCATGATCTCTGGGGCAGGAAGATTCTGTTCTTCACTGTTGACCTTGCCTCTGCTGTCAATGGTGATGGATGGGAGCAAAGAAATGGATAAGTGTGAGCTCTGGCTGAGTAGGCAGTGGGCAGGTGTGTATCAAGGTTTAGAAAACTGATTAGCAGTTTTTTCCGACTTTGCTTCTTCTGTTTTAATCCCCCATTGTACATATCTTCTTTAGTAGCTTCGGTGGGGGTGATAAGATATAATGGTGAAATTATAACCCAATTTTAAGTTTAGATTTTTTGAGTCATGAAGAACATTCTAATTTTTTACTGAAATGCTGCCTTCTCAAATCAGTTTGACCACATCACTTTTTTGTTTATTTCTAGAAAGTGACCTTTAAGGCTGGTCCTCGGCTACAGTTTCTCTTTCACTCAGACAGCAGTAACAATGAGTGGGGCTACAAATTCACTGTTACTGCATATGGCCTACCTGATGTTGCTGTGTCTTGGGGGTTGGATTTGCAGCTTCTCGTCTCCCGACTGATGGGGCGCCTTGCTTCCCAGTGCATGGCACTCAAGTCTGTGCATCGTAAGTCTGCATGCCCATCCTTCCCTTCCTGCTGCAGCCACGTTGACAAATCAGGGGGTACTCTCTCTGGTTAAGTTGCCTCCACACAATGGAGGAGCAAAGGTACTGATAAAATTCCCTTTCGGTTTCCTTTAAACCGAACCCATAATAAAATGTCTGACACCGCGGCTGAGGAAAAGTGGGGAGGGAGCTGGTTTTTAGCAGCGCATCATTTCTTTTTCTGTAAGTGAGTTGTATACTGCAACAAGAAGGTAGAGGTATGGGATCAATTCATTTTATATCCCTTTATGTGGGTAGTTATGTAAATATGTGAATGTGGATCTCGTCTTAAAGGGTTTTCTTTAACTTAGTTATGAAATTCATCCAAGAAATAAAAATTACATAAAATAAAACTTTTCTAGAGTACTTTATATCATTTTTGAGTTTTTCTGATTTTTGAGTTTTTCTGATTATAAAAGTAAAATATGTATAGAAAAAGTATATAATGGAGAAAAGCCATTCTTAATGTTTAGTCCCAGAGATAGCTATTAACATTTTCCTTTATTTCCACCTAGTTTTTTTCTATGTCTGTTTTTTCTGTCTATTTCTAGTCCCCATGGAGCTAAGTTTTAGAGTAACAGACATAGAAATAATTAAATATATGATAAGTTATTTAGTTATTATTATTATTATTTTAACTTCAGTTTACAAATTGTGACCATTTCCCTGTAATTAAACATTCCTACCCCACACGCAGTTTTCAGCTTGCTGTGCAGATTAGTCATTTCAGAGCTCCCTGTGTCCGAACTGTCCTGGAAGGGCACCGTTCAGGCCATCCATATGGTTTGGGTCCATCTGGGGAGTACGTTCATGAAGTTTACAGTTACATTCTAGTAAACGTGGGTGAATTCCTCCAAGACTTAATAATGTCCGAAGTTTTTTAAACCTTTTCTTTATCAGTTCAAAGATTTTTAGTACAGTAAGGAAAAAATGGAGCTCTCATAAACCTTCTCTTTCCAGAATTAGGAAGTAACATGGCAGTGCCTCAGGCAAAAATGACATTAGTCCTAAACTCCCCCTTGTGGAAACCTGTCTTCAGGCATCAAATCTGTCCAGAGTTGGGATTAGGAGCAAGCTGGCCCACTCATCCACAACAGGATAGTAAGGAGGTATGTACTCTTCTGTTGTCTTTCTGTTTGGAATGGAAAATGTTTACTAATAGTTAATACTTTAAGTTATAAATGTTTGTGTTTTTATCTAATCACCCGCTATAAGCTGTTAGCTCCTTGAGGGCAGAAACTATTTCTCTTTCATTTGGTGTCCCTGCTGTCTACCACAGGGGCCAGTGTGTAATGTGTGCTCAGAAATAATGAATGGATAATTCTTTAGTGCTCAGTCAGTCTATCTTGATGAAGTTATTAAACAAATAAGTTTAGTCTATTTCTAGTCTCCATTGAGTTAAGTTTTAGAGTAAATGATTTATGTTGTACTGTTTATTCTCCATGGAATGGTAGCACATTATTTAGGCTTATAGTATATAAAACACTAAATAGGTTTACCCACTGTCTCTTTTTTATCTCTCCTTCCCCCTTCTCTGCTCTACTAGTTTTCCTCCCTCCTCCCCTCTCCCCTCACCCCACCCCCACCCTCAAGTTGTTCAGTTAATTGTTGAATGCAGGGACTCCTCCTCTCCTTTACTTCTCTGTTCAGTTTGGTCCCTCAGACTCTCTTCTTTTGATGCCATGTTAGCACACTGTCTTCTCTCACATCTTAACTGCTACATCCGCCTCTTACTGACCTCTCTTATTTCTCGACTTCTCTAAAGGGTAGGCTTAATTCAGACTTTCTTCGCTTCCCCACAGCCCACCAGACTCCATCCTCTCTTCTCTCTTCTGCTGTCACTTCTGTGTGAGTAGTTCCTAAATGTCAGTGTCCGGCTCCGGTTCTTCTCCCAGACTCGTCGTGTACCTTCATCTTCCTGTTAGGTATTTTCATTTTAGTGTTCCGACTCCCTTTAACTCAGAAGTGTAAACCCAGGATGTCCCCCCTCCCAAATGCACACTCTATTAGCATCATTATTGTTTTCCTGGGCACTGAGTCGCTATTCCCTGGCATCACCTTATTCCACCTCATTCTCCCCTTTCTATCCAGTCAGTTGCAAGCCCTATGGATTTTTCCTTGTGATGTTCATCTTTTTTCATTCCCTCTGTCTCCATCTTTATCAGGCCCTCATCTTGCACTTGCATTGTTACATTGGTACCTACCAATATATTTTTTTAAATACTGCGTTATCTTGTCATTCCACTGCCAAGCACCATTAATGGCTCCCCATTGCCCACAGGGAGAAGTCTAAACTCCTCAGTGTGACAGTCAAGGCTCTCTACAGTCTCCTTTCACCTTACTTATCTGACTCTAGTTCCCACCACTCCCCAGCTGAGACTTCAGGCCAGGTCAGTCTCCCTGCTGACTCTTTAACTTCTGCTAATGTTTATGTTCCTCAGGGCCAAACTGCCCAGTCTTCACGGTCCAGTCCAAAGCCCATTTCTCCAGAAGGCTTTTCTCAATTACTTTAACTTGCCAGGAATTCTCTCCTGTGAATTCTCAGCAGTGAGTGTCCCTTCTAGGCATTTGGTACTTCATAATCTTTTGCTTTATGGTAATGCCAGTTTTAATGCTTTTAATGTTTTGTTTTTGTTTACCTTTTTTTTTTAACCCATATACCTGTCTGATCTCCCCAAAATAGATTTGAACTTCCTGAGAGTATGCACTGTGTTTTATACTTTTGCTTTGGCCTAGTAGGTGTTTAGTAAACTTTATTTTTTGAACAAATGTCTTAAACGTGATGGTTTTGTTGTTGATGTTGTTCCAGGTTAAGAACATCCCTGATGATCCCTTCCACCGTTTTCTTCTTGAATTTGCACAGTCAGATCCTGCCCAGAACTTCTGTGGGCCATATTCAGAACTTTTCAAAGGATTCATACAGGCATGTAGAAAACAGGCCCCAAAGACAGATATAGTTGCTGGTTCCACTATTGATCAAGCTGTGAACGCCACCTTTGCTGCTCTGGTGTATCGCACTCCAGGCTTATATGAGAAGCTGCAAAAATATGGTAACTTATATTACAGGGAATATTTTTAATCCGAAGGCCAATTGCTAAGTTTTAAGAAAGCTTATCTTAAGTGAATAAAATATTTTGAAATATAAAACTATTTCAATAATTATAGACTTGATCTTGTTAGGTCTACTTTGCCAGTCAAAAGATTGATGATCAATTTATAGTTAGCTGGCTGGAGTATATGGCAAGTAGCCTTGAGTTTCCTAACTAGCAGGTAATCTGTTTTATCTAAAATTCTTATGGAAAACTACCAAGAAGTTTAATGGAAAGAAACCTTAACTTGGTTATAGTACCAGCTCAAAAACTAGAAGTTGTGCAGCTTCAGGTTAATCAGACAGCCTTTCTGCTCCTTAGTATCCTTATCTGTAAATGTTTAGATTTGATGAGCTCCAACATTCTAACAAATTCCAATTAAAAAAATTGTTTAGGTAATTGAATGTGTCCATAACTAAGGAGAAAACTGTTGATGTTCTTTAGACTTGCAGCTTCTTTGTAGCACCATCCCTGCTCGGCTTCCTTTGTTGACAGCCTGCTCCACCATTTCTTTCTGCCAGGGCTACTGTCTCTGTGTATGTGCTATGTATGTAGCCTGCGGCCTGACAGGGCCCACAGTAGGAGAGTCTTTCTCCATTTATAATCCTTCAGAGGAAAAACATTTCAGACCCTACCTAAAGATGAGGTATGGGGTTTTCCCAAGCACTTTGGCAGGGTTTGTGTTCTTTCCATAGTGCAGATGAAGTAAGTAGGAACAGATACCTCCTTCCATAAGAGTAGGTAATTGACTGTTGCTCTTATTATCATTATTATTGATATTAATATTGAAATGATTATAACTGCTACTGGTATTGCTGAGTTCTTTGCATCTCATATTGCAGAATTTATTTCCTGATTTCCAAAACTTCTTGATTACTCCCTCAAATACTAATATCTCCTTTAAGAAGTTCCTCAAATAAATAAAACTATACTAAGACATGAGTAATTTATGGAAACAACTGTCTTAAGGAAGACTATATCTCTACTGGGGGATGGGGGACAACATGACCTGTATGGTTTTGGGAAAAAAAAAATTCAGTATATGTTTCATAATCAAATTGTAGTTAGAGAGCTGGACGATCATTGTTACCTGTGGGAACTTTCAGTAGAGGGGTAAAAGCTTTGTGAGTTAAAAGCTGAGAAGCAGAAAGTTTCCGACGGGGGAGAGAGTTCTACAGTTCCTCTTCAAATCATGTTCATATATCACATAATTATTTGCAGTAGAGAATTAGAAATATTTTACTGAAAACAGGTTTTTCTGAGAATACCTACCATTGTTGCTTTGAAGAAGACATACTTGGTTTCAGTTCTTTCTATTCCTGACTTTAAGGGCAATTTGTAGGTTCCTTAAGACTGAGCTAGAGAATGGTCCTTGTCTAGCTAATTTGCTCATATTTGTCTAAAAATTGGTTATTCTTTTGGGTTAGAAATGTATGGAAGAAGTTTCCTAACTAGACTAATAGATACGTGAGGCCAGGGACCATATCTGTTTTTTTCAGCATTGTATTCCTAGAGCCTGATTTAGAGCCCAGCATATTCTAGACATTCAGAAAATATTTATTGCATTACACATTGGTTTAATAACACCTTCACACTGTTCTAGTACATATATTATCCTTTGGTTTTTAGATGAAGAGAAAGGGCAGGTCTTTCTCTAAAAAATTTTTTTGTCATTTTTCTAATTATAAAAATAATACCCATTTGTGTGGAAACTTAAAAATACAGAAAAGCTTAAAATAATTATCAACTATAATCTCACCACTTTGAGAACACCTCTACTACATTTTTCTATATATCTACCTAGCCTTTTATCCAGTTATATTTATGTATGTATATATGTACACACACACATGTATATGTACAGGGTAGGGCCAAAGTAAGTTTACAGATAGTAGTACATGAAACACAGAGTTTATTCCTGTATTATTATTTATTATCTTATTATTATTATTATTATTCAGTCAGAGGAGGGGAGGCAGAGACAAATTCTCACATGTGCCCTGACTGGGATCCACCCAGCAAGCCCACTAGAAGGCGATGCTCTGCCCATCTGGGGCATTGCTCCATTGCTCAATAACCAAGCTCTTCTTAGTGTCTGAGGTGGAGGCCATGGAGCCATCTTCAGCATCCAGGGCCAACTCATTCTAATCAAGCCATGCCTGCAGGAGGGGGAGGGAGAGAGAGAGAAGCAGAGGGGGTGGGGTGGAGAAGTGAGCCCTGACTGGGAATCGATCCCGGGACATCCACATGCCGGCTGACACTCTACCACTGAGCAAACCAGCCAGGGCCAACTATTATTTTTCATACAAACAATTGTAAACCTACTTTTACCCCACCCTATATATGTTTCTTTTAATTTAAAAATTAAATTTAATTAAGTTGTGGTTTTTTTTGTTTTTTGATTTTTGTTTTTTTACAGGGACAGAGAGAGTCAGATAGAGAGATAGATAGGGACAGACAGACAGGAATGGAGAGAGATGAGAAGCATCAATCATCAGTTTTTCGTTGCGACACCTCAGTTGTTCATTGATTGCTTTCTCATATGTGCCATGACCACGGGCCTTCAACAGACTGAGCAACCTCTCGCTCAAGCCAGTGACCTTGGGTCCATGCTAGTGAGCTTTTTGCTCAAGCCAGATGAGCCCACGCTCAAGCTGGCAACCCCAGGGTCTCGAACCTGGGTCCTTCCACATCCCAGTCCAACGCTCTATCCACTGTGCCACTGCCTGGTCAGACTAATTATGTTTTTAATATATATTCTTTTTAAATAAGACAATTTCATTTATAGCGCTTTATAACCAGCTTTTTTTTACTTAATATAAATCATGAACACTTGCATGTCAATCATTATCTTTTACTCCCTTTTAGTCTTTTTTACCTTTAATATTTTGTGTATCTTCATATTTTTATTTTTAATATTTTACTAACTTTAATAGTATGTTCGTTTCACGTGTTGTCCATTTGAAAAAAGTTAGTTTGAAGTAACACAGAACTCATTACAGCTATTTGTGGCTTAATTTATCATTTTTTCTCCCAAGCCTCTTTTAACCACCAATGTGTGCGTGTCAGGGAAAGAACTTTTCTGTTGGTTAGATTAGAAGGTAGTTTATGCTTAATGTTGCAGTAGTGGTTTGTGTTAACTGAATACAATCTCTTGGTCTCTCTTTTCCCCAGTAAACAGTGGGGGCAAGACAGCCCTGACTGAGGAGTTTGCACAGGTGTATTCCTTGGCAGATGGGATTCGAATATGGATGGTAAGATTTTCCTTTGCATGTGATTTTTATAATTTCCCACCATAATATCATGAAATTTATTTATTTTTGATATTGTGGAAGTTAGATGAGTAACTCTTCTTAAGAATACAATTTTAGGAATATTTTTAAACTAAAGTTTAGCGATGTGATGAATGTAAAATAATATAGAACCCTTGAAATAATAGTTTGGTGAGTGTTGAGACTGTTCAGAGTAGACAGGATTCAGTTGAGCCCCTTACATCCTTAGTAACCCCAAAGGGCACCCTGTAGAATCTCTGGACCAGAGGGAAAGCATTCCTTTAGATACTGGGCAGCCACTTGTGGTTTAGTCAGGGGAGAGGCCTTTCTGCATTTTAGAAGAGTGATTCTGCAGCATTCTTTGTGACAGCAGTAAACTAGAAGATCAAGGTAGGAGAATGGACAAAAAGACTGTATATTATAATATTATATACTACTATATTATAATGTAAAATGATAATAGCAGTACTATACCACAAGGAAAGTGAATGAAACAGAGCTATATGTATCAGCATGGATGGTCTCAAACATGATGGTGAGCAAAAAATAGTAAGTTGTAGAAGAATGCATAGGTATATATTCCTTATAGAAAGCTTAAACACCAACCAAATCTATGTGTAATGTACATAAATATGTAGTAAAATTATACAAATGCATGGAATTGATAGACACAAAAATCAGGAGAATTATTTTTATTTCTTGGGTATGGAGATGAATACCAAAAATCAGTATTCTTTTTTATATATTGACAATCATCTTAAATATTGTACAGTAATTGGGAAAATAATCTTTAATCTAGTAGAGGATGGATCATGAGATTGAAAGTAGGAGACTGTGATCATTAGATGAGAATAGGCTTCTGCTACTTAGATGATAAAATAATTAGACTTTGTGATTGTTGTGAGTGGTGAACAGGAAGATGAAATTTAGGACGGTTCCCATCTTCCTGGTTTGGGTGACTTGGTGGGTGACAGAAACACTGACCAGGAGAGGAAAGATGGTCTTGGATCTGAGAGTGGGCAGGTAAGTTCATTTTGGGACATGTTGAGTATGAGGACATATTCATTAGCTAGGGCATCTAGCTGGAGAATTTAGTAAATATGAAAGCGTCTAAATAGCTGTTGCATCATGGAAATGTCAAGGTTGAGATAGGAGAACTTCAAATCATTGATAATAGTTTTTAAAAAATGTATGAGTTTGCCTGACCAGGCGGTGGCACAGTGGATAGAGCGTCGGACTGGGATGCAGAAGACCCAGGTTCGAGACCCTGAGGTCACCAGCTTGAGTGAGGGCTTATCTGGTTTGAGCAAAAAGCTCACCAGCTTGAGTCCAACATCGCTGGCTCAAGCAAAGGGTTACTTGGTCTGCTGAAGGCCCGCGGTCAAGGCACATAAAAAAAAAATGTATGAGTTTATCCAGGAGCACACAGCCTTGGACAGAATCCACAATAATTGAAACATACTTGGTGTCCAAAAATACTGAACAGATAGATGGAAGTCAACATGAACAGGATCTCTCTAAAAGGTGTTGTCATCAGAATGGAAGGAGGATACTCAGAAGAGCGTGCTGACAGAGAAACCAAGGCAATAGTAGTTTAAGAAATAGAGTGTCTGATAGTCAGCTATCACATAACTGTTCAAGTAAAAAAGATTTGGCAGTTGACAAGGCACATTGTAGATTGTGCTTCTGGTTTAGCATAGGATAGACTGCTGACAGTTGGACAAGATGCCAGCTTTCTCTCCAAGATTTTGGTCTCTCATAAATCACACATAGCCTTTTGCCTGGGTTGTCAGCACTGTGGTCACATTGTGACCATTGCCTGCATTGGTGCTAGGAGCACCATCGTCTGTCTGGCCATCTAGGCATCACTTAGAGGTACCCCCTCATTCAGGGTAGAATAAGATCATATCTAAAGTCAAATTTTGCCCCAACCTCTGTAGCACACTGGATGTGTGAAGCCCCTTCACTTCTCTGGACGTCTGCTTTATCTGTACTGGTTCAGGCTTACACAAGGGCACCTCCAGCTCCAGTGTTCTAGAATTTTTTAAATAATAGAGTCATGGTACAAACCCCTCCCAAATAACACATAGTTGAAAAGAAGGTAGTTTTACAGATACACCTTTAGACAGCTTCGCAGCCTGGATTACCTCTAGGACTAACAAAAACAGCTGTTCTGTGTCCTCATCAGCTGAGCAATGACTCCATGATCTCAGCATTGTGTGCTTTTGAAGTAGTTTGCTGTGGCTACCCTCGCCACCATGTCTGACAGCCTAATTATGTGGCTCAAATCCTCCCCCCCAGTTAGAGATGAAGCAGAAGTCCCTGGTGAGCCCGGGGAACGAGGCAGAAGACAAACGCGGGTCAGAAGCTGCCGAGGTGAACCCCGAGAGCCTGGGTGAGTACGCTGACTCCAGTGTCATTACTGCTTCACACAAAACCAGCAGCCTGCTTTCTCTATAGTTTACTTGAAGCTGTGTTGACCTAGGGAAAGTCACACGGGCACTTAATGTAGTTTGCAAGGATGTAGAAACCTTTTTTACTGCATTCTAATTCCCTTAGGAGGTGTCAGGTGCTTTTGGAATTCCATCTTGTGTGTTTGAAAAGTGTGCTGAAATTTAATAGTCAGTGATATTAAAGGAATTACTGTTAATTTTTTAATGATATCATTATTATATTATTTTTTAAAACTTATTTTTAGCCCTGGCCAGATAGCTTAGTTGGTTAGAGCATCATCCGGAAGCAAAAAGGTTGCCGGTTAGATCCCTAGTCAGGGCCCATACAGGAGCAGCTCAATGCTCCTTTCTCTCTCTCTCCCTTCCTCTCTTGCTAAAAATCAATAAAATCTTTTTAAAAGCTTATTTTTTTTAGAGAAATATACTGAAGATTTTATAGTCAAAATAATGTGATGCCTGGAAGGTGCATGGTGGTGGGGAGTGGTAGCCTGGCCTTGGGAGAGGGCTGTGCGGAGGGGACTTGATACTATCCTGCCTATGGATATGTTTGACAGTGTTCACAATAAAACTTTTTTTTAGTGTGCTAATAGTGGTGAAAAGTTCTTGGTTTTTATAATGAGATAAAATTTGATTGTATTCTGTAGGTAGATATGTATATCACTGTATTAATGGAGGTATTTCTTGTCCGAAATTATAGTTTATATAGATAATTTTCTCTCTAAAACTAGGAATAAGTTTAATTTTGATTTATTTTCATTATCGTTTTTGCTTTTTGCATTTAGCAAAAGAATGTATTCAGAAGAGTCTTCTGTTACTAAAATTTTTGCCCACGGGTGTAAGTTCAAAAGAAAACTGTGACAGGTTGGTGACTTCAGATGAAACTGATCATCTGCAGCCACTTGACAAGCGCCAAAGGACAAGTTCTGTGGTGGAAGAGCATTTCCAAGCCTCAGTGTCACCCACCGAAGTGACTCCCCCTGCTGCGGGAGACAGGAGTGCTGGCGTGGATGTCCCGCCAAAGCTGCTGCCGGGCAGCGGCCCTCCTGCCACAGAAGTGTCTTCTGCTGCGGCTGAGGAACCCTCATCACCTTCCACTCCCACTCGGCGGCCTCCCTTCACCCGAGGGCGACTCCGGCTGCTCTCCTTCCGCTCAATGGAGGACGCCAGACCTGTGCCCACAGTGAAAGAGAAATACCCCATGCTGAAGGATGTCATGGACTTCATTAAAGATCAGTCACTCTCCCACGAGAGGTGAGCCAGGCGTGACCTTTCCAGCTCTTTCTTTTCTCGAGCTATAGGTCCCTAGTCTACTCAAAGGCTTGAAACTCATGTTAAAAATAAGAAAATACTACTTCAAGGATAGATCAAGATTTATTTTAGAATGTTCAAGGAAAATAATTGGTGATTTATTTCTCCTTTTCAAGAAATGTTTTTTCCCTTAAGATTTGTACATAATACTGTACATGAATTATATCTCAATACATACTGTTAGGATAAAGAAATATTTCTTTTGGTAGTTGCCACTTACAAATTTGCCTTATATTATTAACCCTGGGAGAAATTTAGAACTTGATATTTTCTGTCAAAATTATTTGCCATTAAGCCTACATCTCTGGAAATATTTTATGTTTTAATTTCCTGTCTTAAGAATTAAGGCTTTCTCTCTTTGGGGAGGTAAAGATATCAAGGTTTTGCTTACCACTGTGGTGGTGCAGTGGATAAAGCGTTGACCTGGAACCCTGAGGTCGCCTGTTTGAAACCCCAGGCTTGCCCAGTCAAGGCACATATGGGAGTTGATGCTTTCTGCTTCTCCCCCCTTCTCTCTCTTTCTCCTTTCTAAAATAAATTTTAAAAAATATATCAAGGTTTCATTTTAAGTAATTTTTTCATGTGGGTTATTGGGCTTCTGAACAGGTGGTGTGAGCTGATTTGTAATGCTGCTGAGTAAAGACTAAAAGTAGCAAACGATTACTGATATCCTACCTGAGAGATGTTTCTGATACCTCACAGTAGTATTTCTGTGGTATTAAATGGCCTCAGAACCTGGGTGGGGGTATGTTTTATTTCTGCCCCAGCTCAAGAGCTTTCTGGGTGTTCCTGACTTGAGTTCTGTCTCCAGTGTTGTAAAGGTTCTTTCCTTGAGAAAAGCCCAAGCCCAAAGCATTCTTGAAGTCCTGAGGATCATTCAGTATTGTGCAGAATCCCTTGGGCAGCCTCATTGCTTCCATCCGCCTTATATTCTTTTTCTGCTGGAACTTCTGACCTGCCAGAAAGAGTTCACCAAGTAAGTACAAATTACAAATCTGCAAGGAAAACAAGCAGGGGCTGTTTTAAAGCAATCTTTGTCTTCTCTAACTAATCATTCTATCATTTCCATTAAGAAACAAACATGTTTTTGGTCAATTTATTCTCTCATCCTTAGGAAAAATGAATTCTATTTTATACTTTCAGTAAGGAATACCAGGAACATGTTTATTTCTTCTGATGAGTCTATCAGCTTTATTTTACCAGACAGTTTATATTATGTTTCCTATTTCCCTATATTCATTGTTTGACTCCTGGAGGCTATAAGATAAATTTAATGCTCATTTATAGTAATGATATTAATCTAAGTACCTCACAAGGTCTTTCTAGTATGCACTCAATAAGTACTTTCTGAGTGTTGGCTATGCCAGGTACTGTTCTAGGTATCGTATATACAGACTGCAGTGGATGAGGAAGACAAGATTCTTGTTCTACTGGGGAAAGAAACTCCTAGGATTTTGGCCATTGAGTGGATGGTGATGCATTTTACTGAAAGGAAGAGTATGAAAGAAACAGGTTGAGGTGAAACGCAAAAGTTTTATTTTGGCTGAGTTAAGTTTGAACTATAGTACTTCTTTCACATCCAAGAAAAGGTATAAAAAAAATAAGAGATAAGAGCCTAAATTTTTGGAGAAAAGCCAGGAGTAAGAATAGAATTTGGATACTATCAGCATGTTGATGATATTTAAGGTCTTGTGTGGTGCTTCTTCCAGGAACACTTAGCTGTTTTGGTATAAGATTTCTTAGGCAAGTACATGAAAGGAGGGGGGAAAAAGCAAGGGAGTTGGCGATTTTTAAGGTGTAATTGACCATGGACTCTAGCTGAGAGCAAGGAGAAAGCGTGGCAGGTATAGTAGATAGTAAGCGTGAGGCAGCAGCATGGGGTGGGGCTTCCTGGAATTGAAGATGCTGTTGTGGGAATCCCAGAGCCAGTTAGCAGGATAAGAGGTCGTGGTCAGAGTAGGATGCTCTGGAGTGAAGATTTCAGACATAATGACATAATGTCTGTAATGACAAGGCCAAGAAAGTGACCATTAGGCTGGTATGGCTAAGGGGATGTTTGAGAAGATCACTGGAGGTGAAATTGGCAGAGAATCCAGGGACACAGGGATTGGAGCATCATTCCCATGGGTGTTGAAGTCTCCAAGGTAACAAGAAGCAAAGACTGAGCTTGGTGCTAAAGTCATCAATGAAGGGAGGCAGAAGGGTGGGCAGTCCCTTGACTCTGTACAGAGGATTAAATGAGATGATTTGTGAAAAATATGTAATACATTATCTGGCACTCAGGCAATGGTGGGAGGGTGGTTTTTATATTAATAAAGGAAGATTGATAGTATTTCCATACTCCTTGGGCAGCCCTCTTGACCCAGGCAGATGGACTCTCTTGATGTTTGTCTGTTATTTCTTGAAGTTATTGTATTTGTATTTACTTAAGTTTCAGTGCCCCTTCATTCAGCTTGCTTCTTTCTTACTCTTTTTCATGTAAGGAATATGATTATTAAGTAAATGATGTTCTGACAATTAAGTGATTGGTGAATTCCTCTGTTTCTAGTTATTTTGGACACTTGGAAGGCTGTGGTGCAGATCTCCACAAAGAAATTCGAGACACTTACTATCGATTTGTTCTCTTTTTGGTCAAAGCAATTAAAGGATTTAATAGCACAAATGACAGGTACTGGATAACTTTATAATTTCTAGAGAAAAAATTATTTCTGCTTTTTCTGACTTGAAGTCAGTGTTGAAAATGCAGAGAAGTACAAAGAGTGAAATGAAAATAACCCCTAATCTGGCCATCTAGAGCTAATTGCTAATGTTAACTCATTAGTATATTTTCTCCCAGATTTATTTCCTGTATGATGTGTACAGTGTTTCAAAAGGGGTTGGCCCTTGGTTTATCTAAGGATTTGTAACATTATTTTCAATTTTTAATATATTATGTACCGTTTTGAAACAACTAATAAAGCCACTCCCCAGTCTTCTCCATAGTAAGTGGTTTAGAAACCTAAATCAAATGGTTCTTCTCTACACCTAAGTTGATAACCTAAGTTGGGGCTGGCCTTCTCTTGCTATTTATTGAGAGGTGATTTTAACTACTCAGCCCTTTACCATCAAACATCCCCTATGCAGTGATTTTCAACCTTTGTTTCTCATGTACTCATAAACTAATTACTAAAGAAAAAGGGGCCCTGACCTCTTCTTCCTTAGTAACTAATTTATTTGTGCCATAAGATGAAAATGGTTGTATTTAGTCAGGGGCACTGACCTTAGTAATTAGTGTGTGTTTGTGCCATGAAAAAAAAAGGTTGAAAATCACTGCCCTATGGGATTAAGAAACCATCTTAATGGTGTCTCAGAAGGTGGAAACCTTATGCTGTGCTTTCAGAACTCTTGTTTAAGCTGTCCTTTAAAGAGGGAACCCACACCATCAATCTGGAGTTCCTTTGTGCTTTCCACTTGCAGCCAAACCAGCTTCTGACTTGCACTGGTCTGTTGTCTCTGTTGGTGATATACAGCTTTGATTTTGCCCTTTGTGCCTCTTTAGGTCCTTGCTGCCTGCCTTGTCCTGTGTTCAGACAGCCCTGCTTCATCTTTTGGATATGGGCTGGGAACCCAGTGATCTCACCTTCTTTGTTGACATTCAATTACCAGATCTCCTCATGAAAATGTCACAAGAAAATATAAGTGTGCATGACAGTGTGATCAGGTAAGAACAGTCCCACACTCGCAGTTCCTAAAGTAGAGTGTGAAATACAAGGATTATAGCATAGGGGTTCAGGGCATGGACTCTGGAGCTAGGCTTTCTGTGTAATAGCCTAACTTTGCTACATACACGCTGGATGACCTTGAGCAAGTTATTCACCCTCTCTGCCCCTCAGTTTCCTCATCGTTAGAGCTAGAGATAATAATGGCACCTACCTCACAGGATTGTTGTGAAGAATAAATGACTTCTATTTCCCAGTGTTTGGACCTGTAAGTTAGGTGGTGGTGGTTGTATTGTACACTCGGAAGATGAGGATCCTTTGCATTTTTGGAGACTCTGGGATAACTTGTTAAATTGGAGAATTCTTTTCTGTATTTTTTTGTTATATGTATATGTGGCTTTAGCCACTATAACTGCTTGTACATTATAAGGACTTAAGGTATGAGTGAAAATGGTATATGAAGGTTTTTTCTTTCCTTTTTTTTTTTTTTTTTTTTTGTATTTTTCTGAAGTTGGAAACGGGGAGGCAGTCAGACAGACTCCCGCATGTGCCCAACCGGGATCCACCCGGCATGTCCACCAGGGGGCGATGCTCTGCCCATCTGAGGCGTTTCTCTATCACAACCAGAGCCATTCTAGCAGCTGAGGCAGAGGCCATAGAGCCATCCTCAGCGCCCAGGCCAACTTTGCTCCAATGGAGCCTTGGCTGTGGGAGGGGAAGAGAGAGACAGAGAGGAAGGAGAGGGGGAGGGGTGGAGAAGCAGATGGGCGCTTCTCCTGTGTGCCCTGGCCAGGAATCGAACCTGGGACTCCTGCACGCCAGGCCGATGCTCTACCACTGAGCCAACCGGCCAGGGCCTCTTTCCACTTTTTTTTTTTTTTTTTTTTTTAATTTTTATTTTTTTCTGAAGCTGGAAACAGGGAGAGACAGTCAGACAGACTCCCGCATGCGCCCGACTGGGATCCACCCGGCACGCCCACCAGGGGCGATGCTCTGCCCACCAGGGGGCGATGCTCTGCCCCTCCGGGGGGGGGGGGGTTGCTCTGCTGCGACCAGAGCCACTCTAGCGCCTGGGGCAGAGGCCAAGGAGCCATCCCCAGCGCCCGGGCCATCTTTGCTCCAATGGAGCCTTGGCTGCGGGAGGGGAAGAGAGAGACAGAGAGGAAGGAGGGGGTGGGGGTGGAGAAGCAAATGGGCGCTTCTCCTGTGTGCCCTGGCCGGGAATCGAACCCGGGTCCCCCGCACGCCAGGCCGACGCTCTACCACTGAGCCAACCGGCCAGGGCCTCTTTCCACTTTTAATGAGTGTCTTTCCACACTGCTCAAGTTGCCCATTTACCACTCGTGGGTAGAAATGAGAAGAGAATGGAATAAGAAAAGCAAGAGGAGAGAATTAGGATGAAATAAATGAATGAGTTAACACTGGAATAGTTTTCACTCCGCAGAGATATTTTGAGGAAAGGAGGTAGAATTAAAGCTGTGTCTGCTTACCAAGCCTCAGCCATTGCTTACTGCCAGAGGGTGCTCTTGGCTGAGAGCAGGACACAGCACGGGGCATCACACAATGGCTTTTCACCTGTCAGTCCGCTCATTGTTTCAAGCTTCTCTGCACTTATATGATAGATAGAGTCAGTCCTTGGGGTGGGACCAGATCCTTGCTCTCCCAGCCCCTGATAGCACCTAGCCCAGAGCTAAGATTGAGCAGGCCTAAAGTCAGTTTGTCAGAACACACAAATGAACAAATGTGTGTTTGTTGGTCATTTATTTTGTGTTTGCTGTCCAGCAAGTCATTTTGTATTTAAAATTCTGGTTGCTAAAACTGACTGTAAACCGCCTGACCAGGCGGTGGTGCAGTGGATAGAGCATTGGACTGGGATGCAGAGGACCCAGGTTCAAGACCCTGAGGTCGCTAGCTTGAGTGCGGGCTCATCTGGTTTGAGGAAAAGCCCACCAGCTTGAACCCAAGGTCGCTGGCTCCAGCAAGGGGTTACTCGGTCTGCTGAAGGTCTGTGGTCAAGGCACATATGAGAAAGCAATCAATGAACAACTAAGGTGTTGCAACGCGCAATGAAAAACTAATGATTGATGCTTCTCATCTCTCTCCGTTCCTGTCTTTCCCTGTCTATCCCTCTCTCTGAACAAAAAAATAAATAAATAAAGTGAATAAATTAAAAAAAAAAAACTGACTATAAACCGAAATAATAGAAATTTATAATTTTGCATCTAAGGAGCCCATGGATTATCTATATGAGACTCTATTTGAAATGAGGAAACTGAGGGGCGGGCCTGAGTGTTGTGTCAAGGTCTTGGCAGCAGCTATAGGAGAGTCAAAGTCCCAGGTCTCCTGATTCCCTTCTCAGGCTGATACCACTAAGGTATGCTGAGCATGACCAAATCAGACATTTTTAAAAATCACTTTATTTGGCTCCAGTGCCTGGCACATAGTAGGTTCACCACAAAAGGCTATGAAGTAAAATCATGCTGTGTAGGTACAACCTTTTAAGTTCTAGTTCCTCACCCAATGTCTTTTGCCCAGGAAAGGGCACCTCCCTTTTTACTGGTATATATTTACCAAACTACCAGAAAATCCTGGGAGTTTTCAAAGCAAATTGACCTCTTCCCCTCAGAATTTTCTAAATACCTCATAAGTTTTAGACCCATAGGACACAGTCTACTAACCAGCACTTCCCTGGATTGTTGGGAGAGGCATGCTTTTCTCTCTTTGTGTCCTTCTTTCAGCCAATGGAGTGAAGAAGATGAGCTTGCTGATGCCAAGCAGAATTCAGAATGGATGGATGAGTGTCAGGATGGCATGTTTGAGGCCTGGTATGAAAAAATAGCCCAGGAAGACCCAGAGAAGCAGAGGAAAGTAAGACATTTCACCTAGAGTAATCTAAAGGGTTTGCTAGGCGTTCGGAGAGGAGAGGCGGCCAGGGGAGCGCCAGCAGGCTGTCTCCTGAGAGGGCGCAGGGGCAGACGTACCTTAGTGAGTCCGCTGTCACTGAATATGGTCTTTAGCCCGAGGGGCCTCAAGTACGGACTTGACCACACTCAGGGAGTGGCTTCCTCCTATAAAACTAGACTCATAGAAAATTGGTTCAGTAGGTGCCAATTTATTAATTTACAGTGAGAAGTAGAATTGCTGAATGCCCTGGCCTCTCCTGTAGGTAAGCACCATGGGAAGCCATGTTTCAATCAGAAGGTTGCCTGGTGAGCATGGAAGCAGCCATTTGTACATGGACCCAGAGTTTTGTGATTCTGAGGTGTAAGGCACTAGGCTCAGATAGCCTGCATGTCCATCTCTCCACATTAGATGTTTATCTGTCACCACCACATCAAGCCAAGCATCTGCTGCCTCAGATCCATTAATTTCCCTCGTATTGCATGCCTACTATGTGCCAGTTACTTTGCTCATATAGCATTTCCATGGTGTTTGGATGGAGCATGCCAACTTGGCCTTTGCAATGTTTCTCTGGTATATGTTAATACCTTACTGGGAACCATTCTGTGTGACTTGGCATGTTTGTTCAGATCTACTACTATATGGTGACTTAATGATTCATCTCCCTTATTTCCAAGCTATAAAGATAAACTGTGGCCCCCAGGTACTATCCAGTAAAACACTTTGTTTGTTCATGAAACAGTGCCCTTACTGTTTCTTTTTAAGTGCCAGTAAACAATGCTTCTTTTGCAGTGTTTTCTATAACTATGAATACTACTCTTGTCCAGCCACGTACCCAAGCCAGATATCTGAGTGTCATTCCTGACCCTTCCCCATATCAGTCTGCCTCCTTAATACTCCCTTTCAGGGACCACCCTCTAACTTCCTTCTGCCTCCTGTAGAACTTGTTATTATCTGGCATGCCCTCCACCCAGCTATACCTGTTTGTCCTTCAGGTCACAATTGAGGAATTAAAAAACCTAACACCTATTGATGTCCCTCTTCTGTGTTCTCTAGGCCGCCTGAATATGCCTATCAAAGCCCTTATTATACTGTATGGTGTCATCTCTTTGCTTGAGGGAATTCCTGACTAGACACTAGACTCCTTCATGTCCTAATCCTACCACCTGGTACAATGCCTGTGATATCTTAAGTACCTGTGAAAGGATGGGTTAATTAATGAATAGTGGCCATATCAGAAAGTCTGTGGTAATTATGTTTATTTCACCTTACAGATGCACATGTTTATTGCTCGCTACTGTGACCTGTTAAATGTGGACATCTCTTGTGATGGGTGTGACGAGATTGCCCCCTGGCATCGCTACCGGTGCCTGCAGTGCAGTGACATGGATCTCTGCAAAACTTGCTTCCTAGGTAAATTTCATAGTCTGAGTATGCCATACCCCAAAGTAATCATCGTTTCTATTTTCTGTGATCTTGTCCTTTTTTAGACTGTCACTGTACTAAATGAAAATACTGCCTGTGTTATTCTTTGACTTGTTGGCAAATTTGAGCTTATCTCCCTAGCTGAATCATAAATTTCCGAGCTGTTACCTGACCTGCTTTCATGTTCTAACGTGCTGTATGTAGGCATTTGATAGATACTCATGACCAATGAATGGACTTTCAGTTAAGTTTCTAAGAAATTAGTTTTCCCTTTGAATCATGCATTGTTTAGAAGTAGTAAGATACACACACATAGGCAAAACAAACTTCAAAAATTCTTGAAACTCTTCCTTGACCAGGGCGATGGCGCAATGGATAGAGCATCAGCTTGGGACACTAAGGACCTCGGTTCAAAACCCAAAGTCACCATCTTGAGCACAGGGTCACTGGCTTGAGCATGAGATCATAGACATGACCCCATGGTTGCTGGCTTGAGCAAGGGGTCACTGGTTTGGCTGGAGGCCCCCAGTCAAGGCACATATGAGAAAGCAATCAGTGAACAACTAAAGTGCCACAACTATTGCTTCTCATCGCTCTTCCTATCTGTCTCTCCCTGTATCTCTTGCTCTAAAAAAAAAAATCTTGATACTCTTGACTTAAAGGTGCTGAGGTCCCTGGCCAGTTGGCTTAGTGGTAGAGCATCGGCCTGGCGTGCAGGAGTCTGGGTTCGATTCCCATCCAGGGCACACAGGAGAAGCGCCCATCTGCTTCTCTACCCCTCCCCCCTCCTTCCTCTCTGTCTCTCTCTTCCCCTCCTGCAGCCGAGGCTCTATTGGAGCAAAGTTGGACCGGGCGCTGAGGTTGGCTCTATGGCCTCTGCCTCAAGCGCTAGAATGGCTCTGGTTGCAGTAGAGCAACGCCCCAGATGGGCAGAGCATCGCCCCTTGGTGGGCGTGCCAGGTGGATCCCGGTCGGGCGCATGCGGGAGTCTGTCTGACTGCCTCCCCGTTTCCAGCTTCAGAAAAATACAAAAAAAAAAAAATGTGCTGAGGTAAAGCAGATTGACAGTATTGAGCAGTTGAGTGCTCTTTGTATATGTGGCCTGGTCGTAAAGATGCAGCCCTTTCCCTAGAAGCAATAATAATCATAGCAAGAGACTGGGCAGGTCTGTCTTAGAGTGTGCATACTGAGTGTGCATACAGATGAGCAATACAGATTATTCAGGAAGAGTTTAGAAGTAGAAATATTACTGGACAGGCTGGTAGCATGTGGGTTCTTGACTTTGTCCAGAATTTTGAGAGTAAGTTTATTAAAGTTGGGGACAGTGAAACAAGGAAGGGTCTAGAACAGAAAAAGCAACAGGAGAGCCTAGGAGGGACTGCTTTGGCTCTCTAGAAACCTATGAGAAAGAAAGGAGCCTACACTGGGGAGTCAGAGAAAAGGAGGCCTTGGAGACAGGTTCAGGGGGTTGGCCCAGGATGAGCTGCCGCTGCTCATTGCTACCCTAATTGCAATTCTCAGTGAAGACCCTTAAAGTTTAGGAGATGCACATCTGTGGGGGAAGATAAGAGGGAAGGGGAAAAGAAAAGGTGCTGGCATGCTGGATCCTTTGTTTTGAGGGGTTTTTTTTTTTTTTTTTTGGTTTTTTTACTGAGACAGAGAGAGGGATAGACAGGAACAGACAGACAGGAACGGAGAGATGAGAAGCATCAATCATTAGTTTTTCGTTGCGCATTGCGACACCTTAGTTGTTCATTGATTGCTTTCTCATATGTGCCTTGACCGTGGGGCTACAGCAGAGCCAGTGATCCCTTGCTCGAGCCAGCGACCTTGGGCTCAAGCTGGTGAGCTTTTGCTCAAATCAGATGAGCCTGCGCTCAAGCTCAGGGTCTCGAACCTGGTACTTCCGCATCCCAGTCCGAGGCTCTATCCACTGCGCCACCGCCTGATCAGGCTTTAACAGATTTTTTTTTTTTTTTTTTTTTTTTTAGTCAGAGAGATGGATAGATAGGGACAGACAGACAGGAACGGAGAGAGATGAGAAGCATCAATCATTAGTTTTTCATTGCAGCCCCTTAGTTGTTCATTGATTGCTTTCTCATATGTGCTTTGACCGCAGACCTTCAGCAGACCGAGTGACCCCTTGCTCGAGCCAGCAACTTTGGGTTCAAGCTGGTGAGCTTTGCTCAAACCAGATGAGCCCGCGCTCAAGCTGGCGACCTTGGGGTCTCGAACCTGGGTCCTCCACATTCCAGTCCAACACTCTATCAACTGTGCCACGGCCTGGTCAGGCTGTTTTGAGGGTTTTTAAAGACTGCGAGTTTAGGAGGGATTTCAATAGAATATTCACCAGCTTTTCCATGTAATTTTTTTTTTTTTAAGTGAGAGGTGGGGAAGCAGAAAGACTCCTGCATGCACCCTGGCTGGGACCCACCTGAGAAGCCCACTAGCGGGGGATGCTTTTCCCCTTGGGGTCCACTGCTCTTGCTTGGCAGCTGAGCTGAGCTATTTTAGCACCTGAGGGGAGGCCATGGAGCCTTCCTCAGCGCCTGGAGCTCGAACCATTTGAGCCATCGAACCTGGGACTGGCATATGCCAGGCTGACGCTGTACTGCTGAGCCAGCCGGCTAGGGCCCTCATCAGCTTTTCCACGTGTGTCCTTTCAGGGTTGTGGTCTTTACTGATTGGTTAGCCCTAGGTCAGGGAGTCATTAGTCTTTGTAGATGGTCCTGGTGTTGCCCACGTAGGCCTGGAGCTAAACTACAACTGAGACCTACATGTTATTTCAAGGGAAGTGGCCTTCAGTGTTTGGCTGTAAATTGCTTGGCCAATTTGTTCAACTATTTGTTTCAGTTTCCTCATTCTACTTGCCAAGGAATTATCTTCTTACTATCCTGCCTCAGTAGCAGTCACTGCTGCAGGGAAGGCTTGTGGAGGAGGTAGGGTGTGCATTGATTTTCGAAGAAGTTAGAACTGAGTGATGTGAAAGAAACATGGAGAGTGCATCCCCATCCAGAGCAGAGCAAGCCCAGGACCAGAGGAGTGAGCACCTGTAGTATATTTACATAGACATGCTCAAGTGTCCAGCTGAGTGAAGTATTGAGACAGGTGGGAATCAGACTGTGGGACCCTGAGATACTAGGCTAAGGCATTGGAATGAGTTTGTAGACAGCGGGAAAGGTTTTTCAGGCGGGGGGTTAACATGATCAGAGCTATGCTGGAGGGAGTTTGGTTCTGTCCACATAAAAGTTTCTCTTAGAAGTCATAGTAGTCATAAGGCAATTAGGGCCTGGACTAGGTTTGTGACAATGGGAAGAGAAGTAGGTCAGATGTGAGGAGCAGTGAGCAGAGTCTATGACAGTGTTTGGAGACCCACTGGACTCAGAGGAAGAAGGAAACCAGAGCAGTCAGTCTCTTTTGTGATTGCATTCTTTCTCACTCACTGGGTCTGGGGTTATGAAGTCTGTTTTCACCTCTAATTCTGGAATGAAAATGAAAGAGCAAAAACCTGATCACCCCTCAATACTTAGTTCCAGGAATACACAGTAGATGCTTAATATTTGTCAGAGGAGGGGTCATGGGAGATAGCTCCCAAATTGGTAAGTGGACTTGTTTCTGCCAAATGCTGGTCATAATAGAAACTGGTAATCTATTTGACCAGTCTCTGTGTTGCACTGGAAAAGGGGGTCAGTCCACAATACCATTGGTAAGAAGTTCTGTGCTGAGAATATTGTTCACATATGCTCGGGGCTACTGGGCAGAATGCCCTGGTCTCCAGAAGATGCCTGTGGCTCCCGATGTCTCAGCAGTGAATTGGGAACAGCCGTGCTTCTGGGGTTGCTTTAGGTTTGGAAGCAACCCTCCTAAGAACACTTTGCCCAATCCACCTCATACTGATATTTGTTTCCTCCAGGTGGGGTGAAGCCTGAGGGCCACGGAGATGACCATGAAATGGTCAACATGGAGTTTACCTGTGACCACTGCCAGGGCTTGATCATAGGCCGGAGAATGAATTGCAATGTGTGCGATGACTTTGATCTTTGCTATGGATGCTATGCAACAAAGAAATATTCCTTTGGGTATGTCTCAGATGACCTCTAACCCTGCTTTCTTTGGCTATTTCTTTGGTATTTTCTAATAATAAAAAAAGTTTTATTATAAAAAATTTCAAACACACCCACAAGTAAAGAAACTAGTACAGTGAATCCCATAATACCCATTACCTAGACTCAGCAAATAAGACTTTGTTATGTGTGCTTAGCTTATTCCTTCCTTTTTTTTTTTTTTTTTAAAGTATTTTCTAGCAAATTACAGACCTTAAATCATTGCTTTTCTACTTACTTCATATCCATCTCTAGAAATTATGGGCTTTTTTCAGATTACCAAAATGCTACATAGCTATACCCTGCAAAATGTCTCAATAAGGAATTCTTATGTCTTCTGGTTTTCATAGACAGTCTTCCGGGAGTTGTGAAATCCTGAAATGATTGTACAGTGTTTGTGTTTGTTCATTTTTCTGGGTGAGGGCCCCTACTTATCTTTAAATTTTCAATACTCGTAGCCTTAGAGGTAGTGAATACTCTCTGTGACCGTGCAGTGTTCCCCTGAGGCCCTATTCTCTGGGAGCCTCACAAAGATGTGGGCCTTAAACTTGTCTTGCCTTTGCAGCCATTTGCCTACCCACAGTATCACGGCCCACCCAATGGTAACCATCCGGATCAGCGACCGGCAGAGGCTTATCCAGCCCTACATCCACAACTATGCCTGGCTGCTCTTTGCTGCCCTGGCTCTCTACAGTGCCCACCTGGCCAGCTCAGAGGAAGTGGATGGTGAAAAGCTAGACCCCCAGGCCCGCAGCAGTGCCATTACCCTGCGGAGCCGGTGCATGCAGCTTGTAGGGGACTGTCTCATGAAGGCTCACCAGGGAAAAGGTAATTGTTCCTCATGCATGGAAACCAAAGCATCTGCTAATGAAGGAAAAGCCCCAGCCGGAGTGAAACACTGCTCTGTTCAGAGGTTACAAAATCCAGTCATCCACACCATGTGCTCACCCTGCTATGGAACTTGATTTAAAATTCCCGGATGCATTTAAGAGAAATGTTGGCATTAAAGTAGCATTTAGGCCTGACCTGTGGTGGCGCAGTGGATAAAACGTCAACCTGGAAATGCTGAGGTTGCCGGTTCGAAACCCTGGGCTTGCCTGGTCAAGGCACATATGGGAGTTGATGCTTCCAGCTCCTCCCCCCTTCTCTCTCTCTCTGTCTCTCTCTCTCCCTCTCTCTGTCCTCTCTAAAAATGAATAAATAAATAAATAAATAAAAAAAAGTAGCATTTAGTTTCTCTAAAATCGGTCCACATAGATGTAAAATAAATTAATAATGATACTTACCTGGCAGGGGAGATACCATGATCACGAAGGTGGTTTTCCCAGGGCGAGGTTTATCCATTGCACTCCGGATGTGCTGACCCCTGCGATTTCCCCAAATGTGGGAAACTCGACTGCATTATTTGTGGTAGTGGGGGACTGCATTCACGCTCTCCCCTTAAAAAAGAAAATTAATTAATTAATTAATAATGAAAACTCTTGATGTCTGTGGATGAAGTATTTAGTATAAATATTTGAATGTATCAGACTTAACTTTGCCAAAGGAGTTCAGCCCTTTATTTTAAACTTGGATTCTACACACAAATGTGTTCTAGATGAGATCTATTTATAACTGAAATAGTTTGACTAATAAAATGTCTAGATGATTTTGACTTGACTTAGGGGTGCTAAGGAGAAAATATCATGAATGTTAAAATTTTGAGACAATTAAATTCCTTTCAGAATAATGTAAACCCCATTCTAGTAAACATTAAGGAAACCAGACCTATCAAAGGTCACAAGAGGTCAAGTATCAGTGCTTCAGAGCTATTTTCTATCTATTTACCAGTAGGAATTTAGAACTGCAGTTGTGTGGGGCTACTAAAAAATGTTAATGTTTATAATTTTCTATGCTTTTTTTTTCTTCCAAGTGAGAGGAAGGGAGATAGAGAGACAGACTCCCCACATGCTCCCCGACTAGGATCCACCTGGCAACCCCTGTGTGGGGCCAATGCTCTGCCCATCTGGGGACACTCACAACTGAGCTATTTTTAGCACCTGAGGCAGAGACTCCACAGACCCATCCTCAGCTCCCAGGGCCCACATGATCGATTGAACCAGAACCAATCAAGCCACAGCTGCAGGAGCAGAAGAGAGAGCAAGAGAGGAGGGGGAGCAGGAGAGGTGGAGAAGCAGATGGTCGCTTCTCCTGTATGCTGTGTGACTGGGAGTTGAACCCGGGACATCCACATGCAGGCCGACGCTCTACCACTGAGCAAACTGGCCAGGGTATGAGTTTCTAAAGAGGTGATTCTATTTTATCTTTTGTCTTCTGTTATTAATAAAATATAGGTAGCCCTCGCTATCCAAACTTCTGGTGTCTGAAATCAGGAGCAGAATAGATTTGGATAGCCAGGGAGGTTTGTACTGAGGACTCCTTGGCTTGGTTTGTAGAGAATTCAGTCATTTATTTCCATAAAGTAGCAAAGTGATATGGCATTTACAGGAAATCACCCTTCTTAAAAACTTGTAACCATTCTCTTATTTGCTTCCCATGCAGCTCTTAAAGCTATAGCTCTTCTTGGTGTATTGCCGGATGGTAACTCGACTCCAGGAAATCAGATCCCCCCAGTCACTGTGCCCTCCCGCACCTCAGAGGAGCAGCTAGAGAAGGAAGCTCTCCAGGTTGTGGAGGAACTGACAGGTGCAGGCCCTTTTGTGCACTGCAAGGTAAATAATAATTCTTGACTGCGCAGACTCACAGGTTGAACTCAGAGAGCCACTGACATGAGGGAGCAGAGCAAAGAGGTTAAGGGCCCAGACTTGACCCAGATTACCTGGGCTCAGATCTCTCCTCTGTCAGACCTTGGGCATATTACTATAGCCTCTTTGCTTTAGTTTTCTCATCTGTAAAATGGGTGATAGTAATACGTATTCCATAGGGTTGTCGTGAGGATTTGCATACTTATACACATTGAGTTAATGTATGTAAAGTACTTAAAACAGTGCTCAGGTAATTCCATATCAGTGCTAACTACTGTTAACCTGCCTCCTTGTAGTTTTTTGTAAGGGTTGAACAAGATTATGCACCTAAAGAGATGAGCTCCTGGCCCATGGTGAATACCACATATGTGAAGCTATTTTTATATTCAGCCAGCAAATAGGGGGCACCAAGTGGTTACTGTTACCAGGTAGACACAGTTGTTTTCATATACTTGTAGAAATAGAACAAAAAGCCTTTCTGGATCCAGGTGTCACCTGCGTCAGTGACATTAAAGATTGTTTTGTGAGAGAGCCCAGCATACAGCTTCTGTGATTCTACCTCCAAAGCAGCGCTGATGCTGCCAGGGCCCCTAACATGTCATGTTAACTAGTTCAGGATCACCCACTAGCCCACCCACTCTTTGGTTATAGCTCATTTGAAACCCATTGTCATTTAAAGGAAGACAAAAGCAGAGAGAGCTAGCAAAAATTTGAAAATTCTATTGGCTTCTTTCAGCCAGAGAGCCAGCACAAGAAAGGTGACATAATCTTCAAGCCTATCTCTCAGGTGTCAACATTTTTGACCCCAAAATCCCTTCTCCAGGCAGATTTTAACCACCACAGATTATGGTGGGGCAGAGAAAACATTATCAGCAGAGACAGGATAAATCACTAGTGCTCCCTGGGAATAATTATATCTTCTCCTGAGCTCCCAGCATCATATATGCTACCCATGAGCACTGTGCTCTTCATTTATTTACTTGTCATTTATATCAGAATGGATTTGGTGAATATTTTTATTCAATGGATTAAAATCTATTACTTTTCATTATTTATTTTGATGCTAAAATTATCCCTTATTTGGTCAGCTGTCTTTTGTGTCCTTTTGATGTTTCCATTAGTCTTTGAGCACTTCCTTAATTTTTGAGACAGAATATGTTTCAGGCTTATCTTAGGCTTCCCCTGCCTAGAGACTAGCATCAACTGTTTTCCAAGGAGTTCCCAGGGCATTCTTTTTTCCTGGGGTGTCCCTACCCTTTGGGTCCCCTTCCCATCAGCATCTGGGTATACCCAGGGTATCTATCCCCTGCTCAGTCTCTTTTTTTTATTATTAAATTTTTAAATTTATTATGTTAACATGGATTCAAGTATCCCACTCAATATAACACCCGCCCAACAACATGGCCCCCATTAGATCCCCTTTGCCCCTCTACTTCTGACCCCCTCCCCCCTTCACTCTGAGATTTGCTGTCCTGTTATTTGTACCTATGTGTTATGTATATATAATTTCAGTAATCCCTTTACATTCTCTGATCCCATCCCCTCATGCCCCCTCCCTCTGACAGCTGTCCTTCTGCTCCCTGTGACCCTGCCTCTTCCTCTATTCCGTTCCTCAGTTCACCATGTTCATTAGATTCTACATATATGTGTGGTCATATGATACTTGTCTTTCTCTGCCTGGCTTATTTCACTTAGCATAATAAACTCCAGGTCCATCCATGCCATCACAAAAGGTAAGATTTCCTTCTTTTTCATGGCCACATAGTATTCCATCGTGTATATGTACCACAGCTTTTTTATCCAGTTGTCCACTGATGGACACTTGGGCTGTTTCCAGATCTTGGCTATTGTGAACAATGCTGCCATAAACATGGAGGTGCATTTCTTCTTTTGAATCAGTGTTTTGGGATTCTTAGGATATATTCCTAAAAGTGGGATTGCTGGGTCAAAAGGCAGTTCCATTTTTAATTTTTTGAGGAAACACCAGACTGTTTTCCACAGTGGCTGCACCAGTCTGCATTGCCACCAGCAGTGCAGGAGAGTTCCCTTTTCTCCACATCTTCACCAGCACTTGTTGTGTGTTGATTTTTCAATAAGAGCCATTCTGACAGGTGTGACGTAGTATCTCATTGCGGTTTTAATTTACATTTCTCTGATGATTATTGATGTTGAACATTTTTTGATATGCCTCCTGGCCATCTGTATGTCCTCTTTGGAGAAGTTCTATTCAGGTCCTTTGCCCATTTTTTAATCAAATTGAATTTTTTAATTGAATTTACCTTCCTAGTGTTGAGTTTTAGAAGTTCTTAATAAATTTTGGTTATTAACCTCTTAACAGATGTATTAACAAATATGTTCTCCCATTTTGTGGGTTGTCTTTTTATTTTGTTAATGGTATTTTTTGCTGTGCAAAAGCTTTTTAGTTTGATATAGTCCTCTTTGTTTATTCTGTCCTTTATTTCACATGCCAGTGGAGCTGTATTGGTAAAAATATTGCTACGAGAGATATCAGAGAGTTTACTGCCTATGTTTTCTTCCACAATTTTTATGGTTTCACGGCTTACATTTAAGTCTTTTATCCACTTCGAGTTTATTTTTCTGTGAATGGTGTAAGTTGGTGGTCTAGTTTTATTTTTTTGCATGTACCTGTCCAATTTTCCCAACACCATTTATTTTTATTTTTATTTTATTTTTTTAAGTTTTGTGGGCTTTTTTTTTAATTTTTAAAATTAATTTTAGGCCTGACCTGTGGTGGCGCAGTGGATAAAGCGTCAACCTGGAAACACTGAGGTTGCCGGTTCAAAACCCTGGGCTTGCCTGGTCAAGGCACATATGGGAGTTGATGCTTCCTGCTCCTCCCCCCTTCTCTCTCTCTCTCTCTCTCTCTCTCTCCTCTCTATAATGAATAAAATCTTAAAAAAAAAAAACCAACCTTAAAAAAAATTAATTTTAATGGGGTGACATTGATAAATCAGAGTACATATGTTCAGAGAAAACATCTCTAGGTTATTTTGACATTTGATTATGCTGCATTCCCATCACCCAAAGTCCAATTGTCTTCTGTCACCTTCTAACTGGTTTTTTTTGTTCCCCTCCCCTCCCCTAATCCCTTCCCTCTCCTCCCCCCCCCCACCCCATAACCCCCACACTCTTGTCCCTGTCTCTGAGTCTCATTTTTATGTCCCACCTATGTATGGAATCATATAGTTCTTAGTTTTTTCTGATTTACTTATTTTGCTCAGTATAATGTTATCAAGGTCCATCCATGTTGTTGTAAATGATCCGATGACATCATTTCTTATGGCTGAGTAGTATTCCATAGTATATATGTACCAAAACTTTTTAATCCACTTGGACACTTGGGTCCACTGACGGACACTTGGGCTGTTTCCAGATCTTCGCTATTGTGAACAATGCTGCCATAAACATGGGGGTGCATTTCTTCTTTTCATATAGGCTATGGTGTTCTTGGGGTATATTCCTAAAAATGGTATAGCTGGGTCAAAAGGCAGTTTGATTTTTAATATTTTGAGGAATCTCCATACTGTTTTCCACAGTGGCTGCACCAGTCTGCATTCCCACCAGCAGTGCCAACACCATTTATTAAAGAGACTGTCTTTACTTCATTGTATACTTTTTTCTCCTTTGTCAAATATCAATTGACCAAAAAGGTGTGGGTTTATTTCTGAGTTCTCTGTATGCCTGTTCTTAAGCCAATACCAAGCTGTTTCAATTACAATGGCCTTGTAGTATAACTTGATATCAGGAAGTGTGATACCTCCCACTTTGTTCTTCATTTTCAGGATTGCTGAGGCTATTCAGATTCTTTTTTGGTTCCGTATAAATTTTTGGAATATTTGTTCTAGATCTGTGAAGTATACCATTAGTATTTTAGTAGGAATTGCATTGAATCTATAGATTGCTTTGGGTAATATAGACATTTTAATGATGTTTATTCTTCCTATCCATGACCACAGTATATGCTTCCACTTGTATCTTCCTTGGTTTCTTTTTTCAATGTCTTATAATTTTCTGAGTACAGGTCTTTTACTTCCTTGATTAAGTTTACTCTTTGGTTGTTTTTTTTTTATTGCAATAAGTGAAGGGGATTGTTTTCTTAGCTTCTCTGACAGTTTATTGTTAGTGTATCAAAATGCCACTGATTTCTGATTATTAATTTTATATGCTGCCACCTTGCCGAATTCATTTATCAGGTCTTAGTAGTTTTTTGACTGAGACTTTAGGGTTTTCTATGTACAGTATCATGTCATCAGCAAATAATGAAAGTTTCACATCTTCTTTTCCAGTTTGGATGCCTTTTATTTCTTCTTCTTGTCTGATTTTTGTGGCTAGGACTTCCAGAACTATGTTGAATAAGAGTTGTGAAAGGGGGCACCCGTTTTTTTCCTGATCTTAAGGGATTGCTTTTTTTTTTTTTTTTTTTGTATTTTTCCGAAGCTGGAAACGGGGAGGCAGTCAGACAGACTCCCGCATGCGCCCGACCGGATCCACCTGGCACGCCCACTAGGGGGCGATGCTCTGCCCCTCCGGGGCGTCGCTCTGTCGCGACCAGAGCCACTCTAGCACCTGGGGCAGAGGACAAGGAGCCATCCCCAGCGCCCGGGCCATCTTTTGCTCCAATGGAGCCTTGGCTGCGGGAGGGGAAGAAAGAGACAGGAAGGAGAGGGGGAGGGGTGGAGAAGCAGATGGGCGCTTCTCCTGTGTGCCCTGGCCGGGAATCGAACCCGGGACTTCCGCACGCCAGGCCAACGCTCTACCACTGAGCCAACCGGCCAGGGCCTTTAAGGGATTGCTTTTAATTTTTGCCCATTGAATATGATGTTGGCTGTCAGTTTGTCATAGATGGCCTTTATTATGTTGAGGTATGTTCCCTGTATTCCCACTTTGCTCAGAGTTTTGATCATGAATGGGTGCTGGATTTTATCAAATGCTTTTTCTGCATCTATTGAAATTATCATGTGGTTTTTATCCTTCATTTTGTTTATGTTATGAATCACATTTATTGATTTGTAAATATTGTACCAGCATTGCCTCCCCAAAATAAATCCCATTTAATCATGATGTATGATCTTTTTAATGTATTGCTGGATCCAGTTTGCTAATGTTTTCTTGAGAATTTTAGCATCTCTTTTCATCAGGGATTTTGGCCTATAGTTTTCTTTCTTTGTAGTGTTTTTACCTGGTTTTGGAATGAGGATAATGCTTGCCTCATAAAATGAGTTTGGACATCTTCCCTCCTCTTGAATTGTTTGGAATAGCTTGAGAAGGATAGGAGTTAGTTCTTCTTTGAATGTTTGGTAAAATTTGCCTGTGAAGCCAGGACTTGTTTGCTGGTAGTTTTTTCATAACTGTTTCCATTTCATTTATTGTAATTGGTCTGTTTAGGTTTTTTTATTCTTTCAGATTGAGTTTTGGAAGATTGTATGTTTCTAGGAATTTATTCATTTTGTCTAGTCAGTAGTCAGCAAACTCATTAGTCAACAGAGCCAAATATCAACAGTACAACGATTGAAATTTCTTTTGAGAGCCAAATTTTTTAAACTTAAACTATATAGGTAGGTACATTCCTTATCAAGGTAGCGCCCACATGTGGTATTTTGTGAAAGAGCCACACTTAAGGGGCCAAAGAGCTGACCACTAGTAGGTTGTATAATTTTTTGGCATATAGATTCTCGTAGTATTTTTTTACAATCTTTTGTACTTCTGTGGTGTCAGTAAGTTACTTCTCCACTTTCATTTCTACTTTTACTTATTTGGGTCCTCTTTTTTCTTGATGAGTCTGGTTAAAGGTTCGTCAATCTTATGTACTTTTTTAAAGAACCAGTTCTTGGTTTTATTGACCTTTTGTATTTTTTTTTTTAGCCTCTATGTCATTTATTTCCACTCTGATCTTTAAAAATATGAAACTCTTCATGAATTTGCATGTCATCCTTGTGCAGGGGCCATGCTAATCATCTCTGTATTGTTCCAATTTTAGTATATGTGCTGCCAAAGCGAGCACTGGCTTAGTCTCTTAAGAGCTGCAGTTCCCAGCACTTTCCCCACAACAGAACTTGAATGTCCCCACTATGATTGTAATAAGGACCATATCCCATTTGGGCCCTCAGGTACAGATCACTTGTTTTTAAACTCCCTCGTGTTTCTAGCCAATTCCAGGCCCCCATTAAGGGTATCTTCCTTCCCTTCCTCTCTCTAGTGACTACTTTTTGTTTTTTTGTTTTGTTTTTGTTATTTATTTATTTTTTTTTTTTTGTATCCCTCTGAAGCTGGAAACGGGGAGGCAGTCAGACTCCCGCATGCGCCCGACTGGGATCCACCTGGCATGCCCACCAGAGGGCGATGCTCTGCCCATCTGGGGCATTGCTCTGTTGCAACCAGAGCCATTCTAGCGCCTGAGGCAGAGGCCACAGAGCCATCCTCAGCACCCAGGCCAACCTTGCTCCAGTGGAGCCTTGGCTGCGGGAGGGGGAGAGAGAGACAGAGAGGAAGGAGAGGGGTAGGGGTGGAGAAGCAAATGGGCGCTTCTCCTGTGTGCCCTGGCTGGGAATTGAACCCAGGATTCCTGCACACCAGGCCGACGCTCTACCACTGAGCCAACCGGCCAGGGCCTGTTATTGTTGTTTTTGAGAGAGACAGAGAAAGACAGACAGGCAGGAAGGGAGAGAGATGAGAAGCATCAGTTCTTTGTTGTAGACTTTATTTGTTCATTGATTGCTTTCTCCTATGTGCTTTGACCTGGGGGCTCCTTCTGAGCCAGTGACCCCTTGCTCAAGCCAGTGACCTTGGGTTCAAATCAGGTACCTTTGGGCTCAAGCCAGTGACCATGGGATCATTTCGATGATCCCACACTCAAGCCAGCAACCTCGTGGTTTTAAACCTAGGACCTTAGCATCCCAGGCTGATGCTCTATACACTGCGCCATCACCTGGTCAGGCTACTTTTTGTTTTAAATAACCAAGAAACTAACATCAGCCAGAAGCATCAACCAGGGGATTTTATCTATAAGGGCCTCGGGCCAGTAATGAGACACCCTTGGGTGCCACTTGGGAGTCCTATGACAACAGGAAAGATCAGGAGTAAAATGATTATCCAGAACTTTGGAGTTATATTGTTTTCACAAGGTGCCACATGGTACAGAGAATATGGGTGTTGGAGGTCTTTTCAAAGGGGACATTTTACAAGGCAAATGGCTTGCCCAGTCCCCTTTTATGACAGTCTGGTTTTTTTATTTGTTTGTTTTTGTTTTTGCAAGAAAGAGAGAAAGAGACAGGAAGGGACAGATGAGAAGCATGAACTCATAGTTGTGGCACCTTAGTTGTTTATTGATTACTTCTCATATGTGCCTTGATGGGGGTGGGGGTTACAGCTGAGTGAGTGACCCCTTTCTCAAGCCAGTGACCTTGGGATCAAGCAGCTACCTTTGGGCTAAACCTGTAACCATGGGATCATTTTGATGATCCCATGCTCAAGGCAGCAACCTCGCAGTTTTGAACCTGGGACCTTAGCATCCTAGGCAGATTCTCTGTCCACTGCACCACCACCAGTCAAGCAAAACAATCTTAATAACCACTTTTCTTAGGAGGGTATTGAGTATAGTATTGATTTTGAGGTCCCAATATCCAGAGAGGGGCTGGTAAGTGGCTGCCCAAGGGAAATGTCAGGCTCTTCTCATGAGGGTTTGGTGTACAAAACTTCACCTTTGCATTCAAAGTGTCCTGCCTTCCCTGACTTCTTGGAGCTGGGGTTCCTTTACCATGCACAGTAGGCTTCCTGCGTGATCTGCTCTTCATGTATAAACCTGTGATGACAGGAAAAAGCATCCTGAGGGCCCAGGTAGTGCAAGTGGTTTTGGGGTGATGCTGAGTGAGTCCTGAAGAAATTCAGGCTGAGGGCTGTCACCTTGCTAATCTAGACAGCTAAGCACCAGACTTCTGAGCCCAGAAAACCCTTGCAGCTCTTCTGAGGGCCGCCTTGACAAGTCTTGTTGCCGAAATGAAATTCTCAATAGTGTCAATCAGTTTAGTATGCCAGAAGGAAATTCACACCTTTGTTTCTTCCTTCATCCCAAGAGGAGAACTTTTCATACTTGGCTTCTAAAAGCCAAATAGAATGTACTATGGATTTTAATAGAGCCACTGCTCATGTGACTGCAGGCTCTGACTGCGGGCCATTTGGAAGATGTTTGATGGGATGTGATGCAGTGATTACTGTCTTAGAGTATGGATTTATCATTAGAAATGAAGGACATTTTCTAATGGAATTTAGAATTATTTTAGTCTGTGAAGACTGATTGGTTAATGATTTTAAGTGTTGTGTTATAATATTAATGAGAAAACTTTTGTAATAACAAACCTCAATTCTTTCACACTCACCATTTTGTTTTTAGGGAAAGAGTGGTCATAAGGAAGCCACACCTTCGGATTGCAAGCAGATAAATAAAGCGAATGAAAGTGTATCATTAACGAAGGATTCTTTATGCCAGACCCAAATCTCAGACTCACCTGCAGATGCCAGCACACCTGCCGGCCTTTCAGGTAGACTATGTGACTGTTCCCTTGACCTCTCTCATCTTGAAATGCACACATACTCAGCCCTGAGCTCTTGGTTGCACAATTTAAAATTCGCTGGCACTGACCTGTGGTGGCGCAATGGATAAAGCATTGACCTGGAACACTAAGGTTGCTAGTTTGGAACCCTAGGCTTGGCTGGTCAAGGAACATATGGGAGTCGATGCTTCTGCCCCCCCCCCCTTTATATTCTCTCTCTCTCTCTCTCTTTCTCCCTCCTTCTCTCTAAAACGAATAAATAAAATAAAAATAAAGTCAATAAAATTGGCTAGCAAACTAAAGGTGCATTGTTCCTTAGTTCTGTGTCAAATGGAACTGATAATATTTATATTTTGAAAGTCATCTTTCCTTCGCTTTGCCTGCTTTCTACCTTGTTTATTCCCTAATTTACTGAGTGCCTTCTGTGTGCCATGCACTGTGGAAGACCCTGGTGATGAAACAGGGGCCAAGTCAGACAGACAGATACATAGCTCCTGCCCTCCTGGAGCTGTCTGGGAGGGTTTAAGACAAAGGTGCAGGTAACTGTAATTTGAGGTGGAATGTGATTCTGTTCGGAAGAGAGGGGTAAGTGGTATTAACAGTGACTGGTATCTAACTGGAACATGTTGTATTCATATAAAGCCTTTAAAGGAAGGGCTTCAGGGGACTCTGAAAGTGCTAGGATCTGCTGTGGGGAAGGGCATTCAGAGCCGAAAGAACGTGATCAAAGGCCCCTGAGTGGAAAACCCCCAGACAAATACAGGAGAGACATCCCTTAGCAGGTGTGTCGGATGGAGGGGAGCACTGGAGAGGTCCGTGTGCTGGGGAGGCTTCACACATCCTCCTGGAGATAGCAGTGGCAAGGTCAGAGCTGTGTTGTGGGAAAATTGATGAGCTGGGAGATGGAGGTGTTGTGGGCTCATCCTCTGGCAGCTTAGGGAGGCAGGGGTGAGCTCCTGGTATCCTGTCCTGTCTTTGGGGCCAGCTCTCAGAAGGGGCTGATGCTTATCTCTGCAGTGTATATAATTCTAAGTTCCAGAAAACAGCCTGACAATCCATGTCAGTCCAGGTCATCAAAGTCCCATGTTAGCCCAGGTCATCAAAGTCTACTCTAGTCTGATTTCACTGAGGATCAGCATCCTGGTTCACATATAGCTTCTTCAGTCATCAAGTATTGATTGAGGACCTGCCATGCTCCAGTAACATTTCTAGGTATCTGTGACACATCTCTAAAACACACACACACACACACACACACACACACACACACACACACACAGAAAGAAAGAAAAAGGAAAGGAAGACAGACAATGCACAGTAATAGTAATGGCATAGTATGTTAAACAGTAGTTAAATACTGTGAGTACAGAAGAGCAGGGTCAGGGGAATGGCGGTTATAGAGGGATGGGAGAGAGAATGGGAAGGCTCTATATTTAATATCAGGGGTCCCCAAACTTTTTACACAGGGGGCCAGTTCACTGTCCCTCAGACCGTTGGAGGGCTGGACTATAAAAAAAACTATGAACAAATCCCTATGCACACTGCACATACCTTATTTTAAAGTAAAAAAACAAAACGGGAACAAATACAATATTTAAAATAAAGAACTAGTAAATTTAAATAAACAAACTGACCAGTATTTCAATGAGAACTATGCTCCTCTCACTGACCACCAATGAAAGAGGTGTCCCTCCGGAAGTGCGGCGAGGGCCGGATAGATGGCCTCAGGGGGCCGCATGCAGCCCGCAGGCCGTAGTTTGGGGACCCCTGTTTAATATGGTAGTCAGGGTAGGCCTCCTTGAGCAGACATGTTTAGCAATAGGTTTTAAAGTCCAAGCTTTGTTCTTTAGTGGCACAGTGAAGGACAGTGCAGTGGTTTACTTGCCTCATTGTACATATAGAGAAGCTGGAAAAATCTAAAAGTTTGGTATTTTACAACTCAGATGCTGAAAATTTAGAAGCGTCATCTCAGAAGCCCACCGAGGAAAAGGCAGTTACTCCAAGCCCTGAGCAGGTGTTTGCTGAGTGTTCACAGAAGAGGATTTTGGGATTACTGGCAGCCATGTTACCTCCCTTAAAGTCGGTAAGAGGCCAATGGCATTTTCTTTTAAAAAGAGAGGTGGTGTTATACATAGAAAAAGAAGTTTTTGTAAACCATATACTGAAGCTGTCAATAGCAGTCATCTGTGTATCCCTGAGGGTAGGATTATAAATTAGAAGTAGGATTATAAGAGGATACCTGGGAATGTTTATTTTACAATTGATTGCATGTAAGCTATTTGAGAAAAACACTGAGTAATTCCTTTGACCCTACGCCAGCTGAAAATAAAACATGAGGGAATGGAGTCTTTAATTGGTGTTTTTGTATAGGTTTTGTATTGAACTGATTTTTCTCCCTCTTTTAGCAGGATCCCACAGTCCCCCTGATAGACCTGGAGCACGTCCTCCCACTCATGTTTCAGGTTGTCATCTCAAACGCCGGCCACCTAAATGAAACCTACCACCTCACCCTAGGTCTTCTTGGCCAGTTAATCATCCGCCTTTTACCATCAGAAGTAGATGCAGCAGTGATCAAGGTCCTCTCAGCCAAACACAACCTGTTTGCTGCAGGGGACAATTCCATTGTGCCAGATGGCTGGAAAACCACCCATCTGCTCTTCAGCCTGGGAGCTGTGTGTCTGGACAGGTAGCCACCCCCTCTCTACTTCTACCTGGGTATTCATTTCTTTAGGTTAATGGTCTGCTTATTGATTGATTTCAATGCGCTTCAGTGCTGTTGTCTGGGAATCTGTGGTGAAAATAGAATTAGTTTTATTGGCAATGCTGTCAGTAGACATTAAACTGTGCTTAAAACCCACATTCAAACAGCTGTGCAGTCTGGGCACTGTCTGCTGATTCAACTCTCTGGGTGGTTTTTCCCTGAGAACAGTAAGTATAGGTTTTGGAGTTGAAGAAAATAGATCTGTTTTCATTATAAAAGTAATGATCATAATACCAAATTTGTAAAACAGAAATGAAGAATAAAGATCACCCTGGCTTATACCCATATTAATGCATCTGATGCTATTTTAATATATTCCTTCCAACAACAACAAAAAAAGAAGGAAAACTAAATTAAAATAAAAATATATATATTTTCTTCCAAGCTTTTTTTCTGTCATAAATGTACACAAGCTCAACATGTGTGTAACTTTTTATAGAGATTTTTTAAAATGTAGGCTGAATTTATATACAAGTAACATCTTGATTTTTATTCCCCACTTACCATTATATGGAAAGCATCATTCTGGTAATTTTTAAATAACTAATGAACAGCTCTTTGGCATGCTTCTGGGTTTGCCCTGGAGTGTAGTGAGCTTTGCTGGGTTGAGCTTGGATCCTGTGCATAACCACCTAATGGAGCTTTTGCCTTCCAGCCGGGTGGGTTTGGACTGGGCATGCTCCATGGCAGAGATCCTGCGGTCACTCAACAGTGCCCCGTTGTGGCGTGACGTCATTGCCACCTTCACTGACCACTGCATCAAGCAGCTGCCCTTCCAGCTGAAGCACACCAACATCTTCACCCTGCTGGTGCTGGTCGGCTTCCCCCAGGTACATCACTCTGTGGGCCTGGCCACCTCTTTCGGTCTTCATCATACACATCAAAGTCTCTATAGCATATATCTTTGGAATTTTTTTCCCCTCAGTTATATAATTTGCTTGTATAATACTGATATATTTTCAAGATTATGGGATGGTTTGTTTAGCTTGCTTTTTTTTTTTTTTTTTTTTTTTTTTTTTTTTTGTATTTTTCCGAAGCTGGAAATGGGGAGAGACAGTCAGACAGACTCCCACATGTGCCCGACTGGGATCCACCCGGCACGCCCACCAGGGGCGATGCTCTGCCCCTCCGGGGCATCGCTCTGTTGCGACCAGAGCCGCCACTCTAGCGCCTGGGGCAGAGGCCAAGGAGCCATCCCCAGCGCCCGGGCTATCTTTGCTCCAATGGAGCCTTGGCTGCAGGAGGGGAAGAGAGAGACAGAGAGGAAGGAGAGGGGGAGGGGTGGAGAAGCAGATGGGCGCTTCTCCTGTGTGCCCTGGCTGGGAATCGAACCCGGGACTTCTGCACACCAGGCCGACGCTGTACCACTGAGCCAACCGGCCAGGGCCTTTTTTTTCTTTTTTACACACACGAGAGAGAGGGACAGACAGGGAGACAGGCTAGAAGGGAGAAAGATGAGAAGCATCAATTTTTCATTGCAGCATCTTAGTTGTTCATTAATGGCTTTCTTATATGTACCTTGTCTCAGAGGGGCTCCAGCAGAGCGAGTGACCCCTTGCTCAAGCCAGCGACCATGGGGTCGTGTTTATGATCCCACGCTTAAGCCAGCGCCCTTGGGGTTTCAAACCTGTATCCTCAACATCCCAGGCCAACGCTCTATCCACTGCGCCACCACTTAGTCAGGCTTAACTTGCATTTTCAACAATTTAGTTATTTGATTCATTTTGTTAGCCAGTAGTTGGCTTTGAATAATAGTAACTGTAATATAGTAAATTACAAAGCACTTCAGAATACAATTGTTTTTCACTTTGGCATTCATCCTGATCTCATTTTTAATCTTTATATCTCAACTGGTTGGGACAAAGAGGATTTGAAATCATGGCTTCTTCATTCAGCAAAACACTTAAACTAGTTCTGTGCCAGGCCTCTGTCGGGCTCTGGCCTTGGAGATGAGAAGAACCCTATCCCTGAGTGCTTGTTGAAGTCAGAGGCACAAGCAGAAGGGGCTGGGCTGTTGTCTTACTGAGTACTCTTTCCTGTCTCTCTGTGCTATTTTTTTATTATTATTCATTTTAGAGAGGGGAGAAGGTGAGAGAGAGAGAGAGAGAAGAGGGGGAGGAACAGGAAGCATCAACTCCCATATGTGCCTTGAGTGGGCAAGCCTAGGGTTTTGAACCAGTGACCTTAGTGTTCCAGGTCGATGCTTTATGTACTGCACCCCACAGGTCAGGCTCTGTGTGCTATTGAGTTGTTTTTTCTGTCTCTCTCTTTCATGTTCTAGGTTCTATGTGTGGGGACCCGCTGTGTTTATATGGATAATGCCAATGAGCCACATAATGTGATCATCTTGAAGCACTTTACTGAGAAAAACAGGGCTGTGATCGTTGATGTCAAAACTCGGAAAAGGAAAACAGGTCCCAAGCATAATTATTTCTTTTAAAAATGGGAGAAAGCTGTCTCACCTCTGCATATTCTGAAATCAATGAAGATACCTTGGTTCTTGCTGCTGTGTGTGGTTAATTTACAAAACAAGTTACGGATCCCTGAGCTTCTTTTTCCTTCTTTGAAACAATGATTATTGGGATAAATTTGAAGGCCCTCTCTACCTCCCTTCTCCCTTCCCTTTTCCTTCCCTCTCCCTTCCTTCTTCCTCTATCCTGTCACCCTCTCTCTCCCTTCTCTGTGGCATTCTACCCCATAAATTTTAGTTGCTTTGATTTCCTGAACACTACTAACCTCTGTCTCCTCAATTCATTGAGCTGCTGGACTCTGCTTGCATTTTCACTACCTGCTCTGCAGCCTAGAAATTATCTCCAGATAATGAGAGCTACTGGAGGGCTCACGTGGTTTATACCCCTTCTCTCAGGGATCATAGTCCTGTACCACATGTTGTCCAGTGTCTGCAAACCATTGTTTCATAAATTTTCAGTGTTCTGGTTGTTTGAGGTAGAAGAGTAAATTTGATCCCTCTTTCTTAGTCTTGCTTAAAAGTGGAAGTCTCTCATGTGTACTGCATTTAAGAGCTTTCTTTAACCACCTTTATCTTATTTTTGGAGAAACTTGTTTGTGCACAGTAGTAGGAATGTGAATTTCCTTTTTCAGTTGCATGGTGACTAGGTGGTCCAGTACCATTTTTGTACTTACCTGCAAGCTGGGCTTAAAAATATTGGCTAAGTTTGAAGACAGGAGATTTGTGTTTTGGGGGTTGTGGTTCTTGCTTCAGCAAGGCACATTATTGAGGAAGAAACTTATAGCTGCAGGAGGCATTAACTGTACTTTTGGTGCCTTCTTTTCCCATCTGACATCATCCTTCAGTGAAGGACTACCAGCTGGTCCAGAAAGGAGGAGGACAGGAATGCAGTGACTCTCAGACCCAGCTGAGCCAATATTCCCAGCACTTTGCCTTTATCGCCAGTCACCTTCTGCAGACCAGCATGGACAGCCACTGTCCTGAAGCAGTGGAAGCAACTTGGGTCCTGTCCCTGGCCCTCAAAGGATTATATAAAACACTAAAGGTAATGGTGAACCTCTCCCATTTGCTACCTAATCTGGCTATAATTTAACATCTACAGGGCATTAACTAGAAGGAAATACCATCTAATTTCAATGGATGCTTAACCATAAGATTCTGATTATTTTAAGAAATGGTTGGGGCCTTGCACAAGAATAACTTTAAAGAAGAAACATAATTTTCTTGATAATTGGTTTTCTGTAGTACTGTTTTATGGAACCAGGCACTACTGCCTAATGGGCACATAACCTTGGAAGATTAAAAGAAAAATGAACCAAATGTTTTCTCACTTCCCTTGGAACCACAGCTCTTTCTGGTTCATCATCAGAAAAGATGAAGGAAAAAGACGGGGGCTAGCATCCTACAGGGTCTTTGAGCAGTAGGTTTGTCCGTTGGGGAGGGAGGAGGCAGACAGGTTAGAGCTGGGCGATGACTGGTGTGGGGATGAGAAGCCTTAGCTTATGGGAACTCAGTTCTTCTGCTCTCTGAGGGGCATGAATGGGGAGGAAGGGATCACTTTCAGTATGGCCTTCCCAGCAGAACTAGTCATAAAAGAAGGATATCATCTGAAAAGTGTGTAAGTTACTTGACTTTGGCAGCACTGGCGAGGAAGCATGGAAAGTATCAAGCACCACAGTGAGACCAGACTAGATGGCATTTCTGCTCTGGTCCAGCCCTGAGTTTGTAGTTTTAGGATTGACACTACACATCCGCTGTTTGTTGATATCATGGCATTTACCACAACCTGCTATGGTTTTGGTTGTTTACATTATAGTAGGCAAGAGAAAATAAACTTCCTGAGGACACAAACCATTTCTGTCTTTGAATCCTTTATTCTGTGAAGGTTTTGAGCACCAAGTGCCAGATGGAACTGAGTATGTAGTTTTGAACTAGAAAGCAGGTCCCTGCTTTTATGGAGCTTACAGTCTAAATTGTAAGCGAGACAGCAAGAAGCCTGCAAGGAAAACTATCATGAGTCAGAAAAAGCCTTTCTGAGAAGATAAAATTTGAGGTGATAGATAAGGAGTCTAGGCAGAGCATTGCATTTTGGGAGAGTAACAAACTCCAGGAACAGGCATGGTTGTCAGGGAGCAGAAAGAACACCTCCAGGGATTCAGGATAGTGTAGAAGAACCAGACTGGACTACAGAAGCAGGCAGGGAGCCTGTAGGACCTTGTCAACCATGACTAGGAACTTGGATTTTAGTTTAAAGAGCAGTGTGAAGCTTTTGGAAGGTAGCAAATAGATGAGGAACGTAAAACCACTGTTCTTAGCAGCATAGGACTTAGCACATAGAAGGTACTAGGTTTCAGAAATATTTGTTGAGTGAATGAACAGATATAGGTTATGGCTAATGTTCAGAGTTTTACCCTTCCTGCTGACTCCTCACTTAAGGGTGACCTTGGGCCACTGGCTGAGACCAGTTTCTGAAGGAGACTTGTTTCTCCCTAGTAACCCTTACCTTCCTCATTCTGAGGCAGTTGTAAAGCATTCTTTTTCTGTTCGGCAGACTCATGATTTTGAAGAGACCCATGCTACCTTCTTTCAGACTGATTTGCTGAAGCTGCTGGTGAAAAGGTGCAGCAAAGGGACTGGCTTCAGTAAAACGTGGCTGCTCCGGGACCTGGAAGTAAGGGATAAAGGTGGCCCCTCCTGCTGCTAACTGGTGCAGATTTGCCAGCCTGGGAGTTAGGCTCATCAGATAGTTATAGCTGTTCTTCTTGTGCACTCTCATTCTTCAGTTGTCAAAACTGTCTTACCTTCCCTTTTGGAAATAGGAATATGATACCTGTCCTCCCTTGTCAGGGAAAATGAATTTTTTGTTTGTTCAAAGGACACTGGAAAAGAAGTACTTTATGGAAACATTATGTCTTGATAATAAAGTGTTCCCTTGAATTATTATTTCCCTTTAAAGTTCCTTTGAGCTAAAATCAGTTTCTAAATCTGTCATCACTTTTATTTTTGTAGGATGCTAGTTGATAACTCTCATTCTATTACTATTCCCCATAGGCCTTAGATTGTTCTTAATAGAACATGGTTCGCTGTGGAGTTTCTGTACCAAGTGCCAGCTTCAGGTCCAGGAAGGGCTGCTGCTCTTTGGGAGTGCTCAGCCGGCCTTTCTCAGTCCCACAGAGGCCTGCACTTGAAGAAACAGCTCGCAGTTGAAACAGAGGATTTGGTTAGGTTTTCAGAAAATATACTGAAACATATTAATTGATAACCTGGAGAAGATTTGAGCTCTTGTTCTTAGGGAATATTTTAAATTAAATGTTTTTATTATTCCAGTAATAGAATCACATTGCAGAAAATTTGAAAAAAAGAAAGAAAAACTCAATTTTACCCCCCAAACACAGCTACCATTAGTATTCTGTGTATTTCTTTATTCGGTTTTTTCTTCTGTATCTGTAATAGGTAGATCGATAGATAGATTGATTGATTTAGGTTGCACAATTAGCATGGTATTCAGATAAATTGAGGTCACCTGATAACCATTTTTCTAATTTGTTAGTTTTCATAACCATCATTTTTAATGGTTCCATATGATGTGTACAGGTGTTTCAATTTTTTGGCATCATTAATGCTTCATGAATATAACTTTTTATGTATTTTACATTATTCCTCAAAGATGAGTTACTGGGTCAGAGACTACAAACATTTTTATAGTTCGTTAGGTAAATAATTCACCTTCTTATATCATATGCAACCATTAAAAATTGTGGTTATAAAAACTAGCAACTTAGAAAAATGTCTATCAGGTGATCTCAGTTCACCAAAATGCATTCTAAAAGGATAGTATCAATTTAAACTATCAGGGGCAAAGTTAATAAACACAAAGTTCCCTTATAGTTTTAGTTAGCATTTATTTGATTACAAGTACAATTGAACATGTTTTCATGTTTCTTTACTAATTTTCCATTCTTTTTTGTGAACTCTGACATCTTTTAAAAAGTTAAGTCAAATAGTTTCTACCCCTTGAGGGTTAAAGATATGTGTAATTGTCTTACCTACTAAACACTCACTTTCCTGCCCTGCATAAATTTCTTTCTATGTAGATTTTGTCCATCATGCTATACTCCTCAAAAAAGGAGATCAACACCTTGGCTGAGCGTGGAGACTTGGAGCTAGATGAACGAGTGGACCAAGAGGAGGAGGTGGAACGGTCAGTCAGCAGCCCGAGTGAGCCAGAGCAGAAGAAACTAGACCCTCTCGAAAGCCTGGATGAGCCTACCAGAATTTGTTTCTTGGTATGTTCTTGGGTCATGGTGTGGGCACAGAAATAGAATTTAAGGAATGGATTCTTTTTGGCTTGGATCATGGTTTTACCCTCCACATGAAAATGCTTCAGTCTGATGTCCTGAAAATTTACTTCATAAAGAATTAATCTGCCTGACCATGCGGTGGTGCAGTGGATAGAGCATCAGACTGGGACGCAGAGGACCCAGGTTCGAAAACCCAAGGTCGCTGCTTGAGTGTGGGCTCATCCAGTTTGAACCCATGCTCACCAGCTTGAGTGCGGGGTCACTGGCTTGAGCTTGGGATCATAGACATGACCCCATGGTCGCTAGCTTGAGCCCAAAGATTGCTGGCTTGAAGCCCAAGGTCGCTGGCTTGAACCCAAGGTCACTGGTTTGAGCAAGGGTTCACCTGCTCTGCTGTAGCCCCTTGGTCAAGACCATATGAGAAAGCAGTCAGTGAACAACTAAGGTGCCATAACAAAGAATTGATGCTTCTCATCTCTCCCTTCCTGTCTGTCTGACCCTATCTGTCCCTATATGTCCTTCCCTCTGTCTCTGTCACACATACACACACACACACACACACACACACACACACACACACACACAAAAAAAAAAGAATCGATCTGTATTGTACAGCACGGATTCTGAAGAATGGAAAGGCCCTTACCATAGTAGTTCTTAATATTTTTGGTTCATGGACCCAAAGGCTTTAGATCTTTTCTCCTATAAACTACACATTCAAATATACATGTAAAATTTGGCATGTAATTTCCAGGCCCATCCATAAATCCCCAAATCAGTTTCTCAGACATACTGTTTTACTTTCCCTGGATAATCCACTGTTCCTCAGATTGATATGAAAATGGGTGAGGGCTTGAGCTCAAAGGGTCTAACTATATGAAGTGTAAAACAGTATGGGATGGATGTCAGAAAAACAAGTACAGTTTTTTTTAAAAAAAATTAGAAGAAAGTACAATATACTTAGATTTATGTGCCAGTTGTCTAACTTGAGTGTGAGGTAGCTACAGAGAAGCTAGCAATGAATATAGTGTGGTGGATAATTATTGACTATTAGGGTTGCATTCTGTTAACATATTTCTTTTGGTGCTTCTATGTTTTATATTTTTCCTTTGAATTTAGAATAGTAATGCAAATTTTACAATCCATGTTTTAGGGCTTATAATTTTATATGCTTTAGTTCCTCATATGATCTTAAATTATAACCTGTGCTAACTGGATAAAATAATTATTTTACCACTTTTGAGTTTAGATTATGGATAATATGTTAGAGCACATTAAATTGTCTCTCTACCACTTCCTCTCCATGGCCTGCAGATGGCTCACGATGCCCTCAATGCCCCTCTGCACATCCTCCGGGCCATATACGAACTGCAGATGAAAAGGACGGATTCCTTCTTCCTGGAAGTTCAGAAAAGGTAAGGGGCATTTAGATGCAGCTGACGTGTAGTGAGTATGAGAACACATGAGGGCAGAACGTTGTTAATCTCCTCAACTAGAGCTGGAGAAAAACTCCTGATAGGCCAAGAAGCAGGAGTGGAACTGGCTTTTAGTTCTTCATAAGCTGATGTGAAAATTGGCTGTACTGCCTGGCCAAGTGGTGGCGCAGGGATAGAGCATCAGCCTGGGACGCAGAGGACCCAGGTTCGAAACCGGGAGGTCACCAGCTTGAATGTAAGCTCACCAGCTTGAGCATGGGGTGACTGGCTTGGGAATGGGATCATAGACATGACCCCATGATCACTGGCTTGAGCCCAAAGATCACTGGCTTGAGCAAGGGGTCACTTGCTCTGCTGTAGCCCCCAGTCAAGGCACATATGAGAAAGCAATTGTTGAACAACTAAGATACCACAACAAAGACTTGATGCTTCTCATCTCGCTCCCTTCCTGTCTGTCCCTATCTGTCCTTCTCTCTGACTCTCCCTGTCAAAAAAAAAAAAAATTGGCTGTGATATACTGCATGGATTGTCTTGAATTGTGTTGTATGTTCCTTTGGAAAAACTTACATTTACAGTTTGCTTCTGAGAGTAAACTCATTATGGATGTAGAAATGGAGACAGATACCAAGGTTTCTCTTGTATATCAGTCATCCCAGGGAGCAAGCAATGCAGAGTGGATGCAGAGCCTTCTTTTCAAAAGTGTTATTTTGTTTGTTTATTATTTTACCACTGCATATTCATGTATTTTCTTCAAGAATTATTATAAAATTAACAATATTTCCTTTCTCTTGGACAGGAAATTCAGAGCGAGTTCTTGGGCCCAGCTTTTAAATTTATGTAGAACTTTAGCTATCTGCAACTAATATCCTCTATCCCCATATCCTAGTTTTGACTAACTATTCTAATTTATATCCAATTCCAACTTGATGTTTCTTTTATTTTTTATTTCATATTTCTATTTTCCCATACATATTTCTTATATATTCTCTCAAATCCTCTGTGAGATGAAGCAGAGTTGCATCAGTTAGGGCACAGCCTAATAAGCTGCTGTAACTAAGAAACTCAGAAATGTCATGGGTCAAGGAAGATAGAATTTGTTTTTCCTCTGAGGGAACAGTCTAGGGATAGACAGCAGTCCAGGGTGAGTGGGCAGCTCTCTTCCACAAACTGACCCACTTTGGTCTCATTTGTGTGGTCAGAGCTGACTCACTCACACCACCTCTCTGTTCCAGTGCAGAGGAGAGGGGGAAAGTGGGGAAGGGAACGCCTCCTTAGTGCACTTGTCTGAGGGTGGGTTTTAGAAGTGGCACATATGACCTCCCTAGCCTCCCATTAGTAAGAACCTAAGTTCTAGCTGCAAGGGGGTGGGAACCATGTCTCTTGCTGGCTGATTTTGTATCTTGCTAAAACTTCAGGGAACTTTGTTCTAAAAGAAAGGAGGGATGGATCCTGAGGGACAATTTGCATTCTCTGCCACAAGGCATATATGTGCACATCTGTGTGCATGAGTATAAATGAACACTGTGAATCTAGCTTGCAAAATATGGAAAGTAACAGTGTAATTGCAAAGTAACAGAAATAACTCTGATCAACATTTCTGACAAGTTTCACTGCAGGTTAAACTCTTGCCTTGCTCAATAACTTACATACTCAACTCTGTGTTTCTTCTTTCAAGATTTGATGGCGATGAGCTCACCACAGATGAAAGGATACGGACGCTGGCTCAGAAGTGGCAACCCAGTAGGAGTCTGAGACTGGATGAGCAGAGTGCCAAAGCTGTGGATACAGACATGATTATCTTACCGTGCTTGGTATGTCGCCTCCACCTTGGAAACAAAATGTCTGTCCCTGACTCCCACCCTACCCCCAATTGTGAGAAGGGTAGGCCTCTGTAATGGTGGTGTCTTTGGGTTTGCAGTCCCGGCCCACACTCTGCGACAAGGCCACTGCTGAATCCAACCCCGTGACCCAGAAGCTGATCTCCAGCACAGAGAGTGAACTGCAGCAGAGCTACGCCAAGCAGCGCCGTAGCAAGAGCGCCACCCTCCTGCACAAGGAGCTGAACTGCAAGAGCAAGAGGGCTGTCCGGGACTACCTTTTCCGTGTGAATGAGGCCACAGCCATCCTGTATGCCCGCCACGTGCTCGCATCCTTGCTCGCTGAGTGGCCTAGGCACGTGCCAGTGAGTGAGGACATCCTGGAGCTAAGTGGCCCTGCCCATATGACCTACATTTTTGATATGTTCATGCAACTGGAAGAAAAGCACCGGTGGGAGAAGGTAATTGAGCAGGCCAAGCTGGTCACTTCTCCCACTTGCTCCTCCTCTGTCCCTTCCCCACCCCCACCCCCAGTGTTTGAACAAAATTTCTCTAGCAAGTGCCTTTGGGAGCGAGCTTACCTGTGTGGCTTTAGGACTCCCAGACAGGTGTGAATGCAACACAGGCAGGATAGGGTCACTGTTGAACTTTCCCAAGTACTGGCCTAGAGCTGAGTTCTCAGCCTTAGGACAGACTTGGTGCTCGGAATAATGACCTCATGAAACCTGTCTTTGCAGTTCTTCCTTTTTGTTTTCACACTTTGGAATCTAACTCTTTTTGTTAGCCTGTCTCTTCTTGTGTCCCCCAGCATCTCACTTAGTGTGAAGCCCAGGGGACAGGATTAATTACAACTCTGATTCCCTGTTTCCATAATACAGGAAGACTTCCAGGATGGTTTGTGTCTTCTCTTTTCAACCATCGTTCCTAAAATGTCTACCTCAGGTCAGATACTGTGCCAGCACTTACACTTGTGTTGCATTGCAATCCAGAGGTGAAGAAATCAAGCTGGGAGGCTTCTGCAAGGCTTCCCGCTTCCGGGCAGCAGACATGGGGCTCATCTGGGTCTGCAGTCTCTTAAGTCCAATGCTCTGATTTTAGGTTCAGTTTTGACAGGTAGAGGCCATTTTTTATTTTATTTTTTATTTTTTATTTTTTTTTATTTTTATTTGTTTTTGTATTTTTCTGAAGCTGGAAACGGGGAAGCAGTCAGACAGACTCCCGCATGCGCCCGACCGGGATCCACCCGGCACGCCCACCAGGGGGCGATGCTCTGCCCATGCGGGGTGTCACTCTATCGCGACAGAGCCACTCTAGCGCCTGGGGCAGAGGACAAGGAGCCATCCCCAGCGCCCGGGCCATCTTTTGTTCCAATGGAGCCTCGGCTGCGGGAGGGGAAGAGAGAGACAGAGAGGAAGGAGGGGGGGGGGAGAAGCAGACAACCCTGTGTGCCCTGGCCGGGAATCGAACGCTCTACCACTGAGCCAACCGGCCAGGGCCTATTTTCTTTTTAAATCAAATCTTCAACTTGGTCTTTTAAAGCAGTGCTGGGTTAGCTATCTTTCACAGGTCTCGAAGCATCTCTTCTACCTCCTACTGTGTAGACATGAAGGATCCACATAGCAGAAAAGGGTTTAGAACTCAGGGACCCTAGGCACTGTCTCTGGCCAAACTAGAAAGTTTTATCACCACCTTCCCAGTTTCCAAATGCAGGTAGTAAGCCATACTTACTACCTTCTTCATCCATATCCTGTCCTCTCGCTACACACCTACACGCATGCACGCACACAGTACATGAGGATTCATTAGAATTTATCCTCTAACCCTTAATTTGCCTATCTCATTAGAATACCACTCATTTCTAAGTCCCTGAGATCCTTTCACAGCCTCACAGCCTTGGAATGGCTGGCATGTCACTTCTCATTTGGAAGTGATAAAAGGAAGGAATTTAGCCCCTGCTAGTCACCGTCTTGAACATGCCCTCCCCTTATTGTTGCCCCATGGAGCTGCTAATCCTGTACCTCAGTCTGGGCCTTTATTCCATTGTGCTGTAGTTGTGTATCTGCATGTCTATCCCCCTGCTGGGCTCAGGACTCTTCAGGGACCAGGACCCTCTCTGGTTAGTCCTGTTGGTTCTTTCAGACCTCCTTCAAGAAGAATTGTTCTGAAAGTGCTGCAGTGTCGTGGTTTACAGCAAGGGCCCCTTCCATTGAGAGCTGGCTGGTAGGGTGGCTTGAGGGACTAGGGGCAGGGTGCAGGATACCAGCCCCTTTGGAAGGGTCTTGGGTTGAAATAGACTCTCCCTTCTTCCTGAAGGGGCAGCTCCACAGCCCTGCCACTGGCAGGCCTTGACATTCCCTGCCTCGTGTCCCGCCAGATTCTGCAGAAGGTGCTCCAAGGCTGCCGAGAAAACATGCTGGGGACCATGGCCCTGGCTGCCTGCCAGTTCATGGAGGAGCCAGGAATGGAGGTGCAAGTGAGAGAGTCGAAACACCCATATAACAACAACACCAACTTTGAGGTAAGGCCCAGGGTTGGCCAGGCTCGCCCAGCCTCAGGGTGTGCAGCTGTCAGGACCCACAGGGTTGCTGGGAGCAAGAATCTCATTGCCTCCCAAGCAGCTCTTCTCCTCTGGTTAGCCCTCACTGGGAAAGTGCTTAGTGAGTCTAGCTGCAGTCTGCCTCCCTAAAGCCTGAGATCTTGTACAACCAAGTGTTCTCTTACCCTGACCTTGTTTTAATAGACAACAGTGGGCCACTGGCCCTGGAGGAAAGTGTACTTTTCCTACAGCAAGGTCCTTGGAGTGGATCCTTGGTGTCTTCCAGCAGTGGGTCTGAGTGTGGGTTTGGGTTCAGCCCTTACTCTACTTGTCTCCTGATGACCTGGCATACCTTGGGGACTACACCCCTTTGTATAATGACTCAGAACTGAAAGGCCTTATCTTTTCCGTCCTTAACTTTGTACCTGGACAGGGGGAGGTAGGAGTTTGCATTTCTTTAGCCCTGCTCAAATGTTGGGGGTGGCAAGGCATACACTTCTGAGGGTCCAGCATCCTATCACAACAGTGGTGGATGACAGAGAAACTTGTGTAGAACCTGGGTATTGCTCAGCTGAGATTCTGTTTTGCGGAAATGTAAACCTCCTTACTTTCTTCCTTCTAACCTCTCCATGTTCCTGGGTCCAGTCCAACTCCCCCAGCCCTGTGTAGGCACATTAGTGAGTTACCAAGTTCTACCCCAAAGAGGGTCACCTTATCTTCACCCTGACTCTCCTCCCCTTCTCTGGCCTCCTCACTCTTCCACTACTGGCCTTGCCACAGCCTGGCCTGGCTTCACACAGCTGTCAGAATGCTCCTCACATGACACCAAACCTGAGGCTTTCTCCTGCTTACGGCTTTTCCAGAGCTCTTGCCACTCAAAAGTCTAAACACCTTATTTAGTGCACCAGGCTTTCACATATGTTCCTGCCAGTCTCTCCAGGGTCACATGTTACCCCTGTCCCACCGCCCAAGAGTACCGACTCACAAAGTTCACCCTTTATCCTAGCCATAGCTCCTTGCTGTTCCCTAAACACATCAGACTTTCCAGAGCTGTTCCATTTGCCTGAAGTGTAACCCCATACAGTCATATCCCCTTTTCACCTTGTTTCCTGCCAGTCGTCCTTTTCTGACAAGCCCCTCCTGTCCTCATCATTCTTCAAAACAACCCAGACATCCTTTTGCTGTGACTCTTTCTACTTTCCCCTTCTCCTCCAAGTGAAGCCTGCCTGCCATGCCCCAGTCTGCACAGGTGTCGTTGCTACTGTGTGTGCAGCCCATGCGCACACTCCCTGTTTGGCTAGGCCTGGCTCCTGGCAGGCAGGGTTGGGACTCACTCATTCTTATAGCCTCAGTTTCAGTCACAGGACTTAGCATGAGGTAAGCCCTCAGTTACTGACCAGTAATGACAAAAGTGTTCTCATTTCCCCTCCCTAGGATAAAGTCCACATTCCTGGTGCAATCTACCTCTCAATCAAATTTGATTCTCAGTGCAATACAGAGGAAGGCTGTGATGAATTAGCCATGTCCAGCAGCAGTGACTTTCAGCAGGATCGACACAATTTCAGTGGGTCTCAACAGAAATGGAAAGATTTTGAGCTTCCAGGTATACTTAGTTATCTTCCCCCCCCCCCCCCCCCCCGCAAGAGAGAGAGAGAGAGGAACAGACAGGGACAGACAGGAAGGGAGAGAGATGAGAAGCATCAATTCTTTGTTGCGGCACCTTAGTTGTTCATTGATTGCTTTCTCATATGTGGACACTGGGGAGCTCCAGCTAAGCCAGTGACTTTGGGCTCAAACCAGCGACCTTGGGCTTCAAGCCAGCGACCATGGAGTCATGTCTATGATCCCCTGCTCAAGCTAGTGACCCACACTTAAGCTGTTGAGCTCACGCTCAATCCGAATGAACCCACACTCAAACCGATGACCTTGGGGGTTCAAACCTGGGTCCTGAGTGTCCCAGGTGAGTGCTCTACCCACTGCGTCACTGCCTGATCAGGCTATACTTGCTTATATCGACTCTTAATGTTAAGTTTTAAATGTAATACAAGGGAAATTATAGGAGGATTTAAAACCAGGTTTATTATATTTCATCAGAAATGCCTCATTTGCTGTCATTCCCTGTTACTGCACTGTCCTGACCTGTCTATGATTTTTATGTGACCCAGGTGATACTCTATATTACCGCTTCACCTCTGACATGAGCAACACTGAGTGGGGCTACAAGTTCACTGTGACGGCTGGACACCTGGGCCGATTCCAGACAGGTGTGTGCCTCTCTCTTGCTGTTTGCATAAGCTCCCTGCCAGGGACACACTGTGGGTGTAAGTGCCATTATGTCATTGATCTTTGTTAAAATCAAAGCAGCTACTTTTCTCTAAGAATACCACAAATTTGTCTCACAAACCCCACATTTGTCACTCTTGAATATGTCTTAGTTGGTTAGTTGTAAACCTGAATGGCCAGAGAGAAGACCACCTAAGAAAGACACTTGTTCTTTTAGAATTTGCTAGGGCATTTTTGCAAAACAGAGGAAATGAAAATGTCTCTTTGTTGCTTTTACAAAAGGTATAATTTCAGGCAAAATTTAATGATCAATTGTTATATCCTATTTATTAAAATATCTGTTTTGTGGGGTTACTCAGGATTTGAGATTTTGAAGCAAATGTTGTCAGAAGAAAGAGTTGTACCGCACCTCCCCTTGGCCAAAATTTGGGAATGGTTGGTGGGTGTGGCCTGTCGCCAGACTGGTCATCAGCGGTTAAAAGCCATTCACCTACTTCTGAGGATCGTGCGATGCTGCACCCACAGGTAAGCTGCCTTCTGGCTACGAGTCTTTTACTGGGTATTTATATTGTAACTATCACAATGGCTTGCCCGTTCACTTTTAGTTTTTCATTGCACGTTGCAACACCTTAGTTGTTCATTGATCGCTTTCTCATATATGCCTTGACCGCAGGCCTTCAGCAGACTGAGTAACCCCTTGCTGGAGCCAGCGACCTTGGGTTCAAGCTGGTGGGCTTTTGCTCAAACCAGATGAGCCCGCGCTCAAGCTGGCGACCTCTGGGTCTCGAACCTGGGTTTTCTGCATCCCAGTCCGACGCTCTATTCACTGCGCCACCGCCTGGTCAGGCTGTTAGTGCTTTTGTTGTCTTACATTTTTGCCTTAGTTGACACTGGGCTCATAAAGATATGTTCCTATGTTACCTTCAAGAAGTTTGTTTTCCTTGTCACATTTAGATTTACAATCAATGTGGAATGAATTTTAGTGAATGATAATTAGGTGCAGGGGTTAAAATTAGTTTTTTTCACATGGGTCTCTACTTGACTTATAAGGACACTCCAGTACCATCTTTGCCACAAAATAAGCACCCATATGTGCATGGATCTGTGTCTAGTCTCTTATTCCACTGGTCTTTTTGATTATCCTTGTGCCAGTATCACACTGTCTTAAATCTTGTAGCTTTGCCTGACCTGTGGTGGCACAATAGATAAATCATCGACCTGGAATGCTGTGGTTTCCGGTTCGAAACCCCATGTTTGCCTGGTCAAGGCACATAAGAGAGTTAATGCTTCCTGCTCTTCCCCCTTCCTCCTTCCCTCCCTTCTCTCTCTCTCTCTCTCTCTCTCTTCTTCTCTAAAATGAATAAATAAAAGAATTGTTTTTTAAATCTTGTAGCTTTATAGCAGATTTACATATATAATAGTACACATCCTTCAGCATAGTTCTTCATCTTCAATACTGTCTTGGCTATTTTTAACCCTGCCTGACTACATAAATTTTAGAATTAGTTTATTTCTTTTTTCCAGATTTATTGAGGTATAACTGACAAATAAAATTGTAATATATTTAGAGTATAGAATATGATGACTTGATAGATATATACACTGTGAAAGGGTTCCTGCCATCGAGCTAGCGCACCTGTCACCTCACAGGGCACAAGGGTTCACTCTTTTCTCCACAGCCTTGCCTGCATTTGTTATTTCTTATGTTTTTTGATAAGATCCATCAGGTGGTATCTCATCATGGTTTTGATTTACATCTCCCTGATGATTAGTGATACTGAACATCTTTTCATGTACCTGATTGCCATTTTTATGTCTTCTTTGGAAAAATGTCTGTTTGGATCCTCTACCCAATTTTTTCCTCTGCAGAGCCTTTCCTGTTACACAAATATTATCCACATTTTCTTTCCATTGACCTTTCCAGTTTCCTAGAACAGTCAGTTCATCCCTTTACTAGCAGATCCTCTGAACTGAGACCCAACAAAGAGTACCACCAGGTCTACATATTGCATCATCAGAGGAACATCACCACGGAAGCAGCAGCAGTCATGGTTCTCTTAATACAAACACCCAGACTCCCTAATTCACATGTAAGGCATTTAGAAGTATTGTGAGATCCACTTAAAAGATAATAGAAAATGAGCCTAAAATCAGTATTTAAAAAGTGCTCAACTCATTTTACTTTGAATCTTTGTCGTAAAATCCTCAAAAGGATACAAACAAGTAGAATAGCTTTGTTTTGCTAATTTAGAATCAGCTTCATCAGCTTCTATTAGGCAGGTGTCTCAAAAGAGGACATTCTGGCATCAAAGAACTGCTGCCACCAGGATGCTTTGCCCGTTTTTAAATTAGGCTATTTAGTTTTTAGTTATTGAGTTGTATGAGTTTCTTACATATTTTGAATACTAACCCCTAGTCAGATCTGTGGTTTGCAGATACTTTCTCCCCATTCAGTAGGTTGCCTTTTCATTTTGCTGATTATTTATTGTTTTTGCTGTGCATAAGCTTTTTAGTTTGGTGTAGGTCCACTGTTTATTTTCATTTTGGGCATCAAATACAAAAAGCATTGACAGGACCAGTGTCAAGGAGCTTATCCTTGTTTTCTTCTAAGAGTTTTATAGTTTCAGATCTTACATTTAAGTCTTCAGTCCATTTTGAGTCAGTTTTTATGTATGATGTAAGACGGGTCCAGTTTTATTCTTTTGCACGTTGATATCTAGTTTTCCCAATACCATTGATTGAAGAGGCTGTCCTTTCCTAATTGCATATTTTTGGTACCTTTGTCAAAAATTAATTGATCATATGTGCAGGGGTTTGTTTCTGGGCTCTCTATTCTGTTCAATTGATCTCTTTGTCAGTTTTTAAGCTGATACCATACTCTTTTGATTACTGTAGTTTCATAATATAGTTTGAAATCAGGAAGTGTGATAATTCTAGCCTTATTCTTCTCAAAATTTCTGTGGTTGTTCAGGCTCTTTTGTCATTCCATATGAATTTTAGAATTATTTTTTATATTTCTGTGTAAAATGCTATTAGAATTTTTAATCTGTACATTGCTTTGAGTAGTATGAACATTTAAACAATATTAATTCTTTCAATTCATGAATATAGAATATCTTTTCATTTATTGGTGTCTTCAACTTCTTTCACCAGTGTTTTATAGTTTTCAGTGTAGAGATCTTTCACCTCCTTTGTTAAATTTATTCCTAAGTATTCTATTCTTTTTAGTCTATTGTAAATGGGAATTTTAAGTGAAAGGAGGGAGAGATTAAAGAGACAGACTCCCACATGCCCCCCAACTGGGATCTACCTGGAAAATCCCGTCTGGGGCTGATGTTCAAACAAAGCTATCCTGAGTGCCTGAGGCCAACATTCTGACCAATCAGGCCACTGGCTGTAAGAGGGGAAGAAAGAGAGAGAAGGGAGGGGGAAGAGAAGCAGACGGTACCTTCTCATGTGTGCCCAACTGGGGACTGAACCTAGGATGTCCATACACCACGCTGACACTATATCCACTGAGCCAACCGGCCAGGGCTGTTTACTGTTGTTTTTAAGGTGGTTATACAATATTGTGAATGCAGTTTTCTTTTTTCATTTTAAATTTTATTTTATATAAACAGTTTTATTTTTTCACTTAATATTTAACTTGAAATATTTTTCATTCTCATTGGGAGTTCTTTTTGAGAGCTATTTTTAGAAATGCGCAGTTGATGGACATGAATATGCTTCAGGACCCCCTGTTTCCTTGGAGTCCTGTTTTGCAGTTTTGGTTTTGCCCCTTTCCTTTTTTGCTAGTGGTGAATATTTTTTGGCTACTTTTTAGAGGACTATCTTGTAATAACTTTAGATGTGGGGGAAGGGAGAGTCCTAGCTGCAGTTCTCATTACCTACCATCTGTCTGACATGGTCCTCAGTAAATTGACCCCACTTCCTCCCACAGCGACCTCTGTGACCTTTCGCTGTTAAAGCCCCTGTGGCAGCTCTTCACCCACATGGAGTACAGCCTGTTTGAGGACGTGACACAGCCAGGCATCCTCCTGCCCCTGCACCGTGCCCTCACCGAGCTCTTCTTTGTCACCGAGAACCGCGCGCAGGTGAGGGCCCTGCCCCGCCTCTTGCCCCAGGTATCTGGGCCAGGGCTCAGCACCACCACGTACTTCTGTTACTTCTGCTGCCCTGGCCAGAGGGCAGGGCTCAGACCCCAGCCCCATCCCAATCCCTGAGTATGTATGGTTGAGGTTTCTGCTGAGCCACATAGGGAGGCTGAGGGGCTGCAGTCTGAGGCTCTTACCTCCCAGCCTGGGCAACACCCGGGATGCTTATTTTATCAGGCCTAAGGCCAAGGGAAAACTGTGTGGACCAGCACTTGACAACAGTAAGTTTTGGAAAATAAAACGGATGGGTTCTTTCTTCTTCCTCCTCTTTTTCCCTCCCCTCAGCACAAAAGACTTATTGAATATGAGAGATTGAAGGGCCTTTCAAAGTTCTTGAGCTTATCCCCCCTCATTTTATACATGAGGACACTGATCCAAGGAGGGGTTCCCCACCCTGTCATCCTGGGCAGAGCCCCCTGGAACCAGCACTTGGCTCCTTCCAGCCCAGCTCCTTCCATGGCTCTTGAGTGAGGAGGTTTCTGTGAGGTGCTGGTGTACTGTGCACTGATCACCCACTCGAGGCTTCTGTGGTTGTGGGTGGGGGTCTCCTAGGTGGCCTGTGAAAGCTGCACTGTGCTCTCTCCACAGGAGCTTGGCTTGCTGCAGGATTACCTGCTGGCCTTAACCACCGATGACCACCTTCTCCGCTGTGCAGCTCAGGTACTCTTCCCCTCGGAGCTGGCCTTAGGTGGCTGCCAGCCTGCGGGGGCTGTCCCATCACCCTGGCCAGGACAAGAGCCTCTGAGCTTGGGGCATGCATACAGAATCCACCCAGGGTTTACACGGAGCACCGTTCCAATTCAGTCACTTCCTCCTGGTGTCAGAGAGAGCAGTTGAGGCCCATTTATCAGTGTCATTCATATTAAACTGTAGGGTCAGAAGACACTAGCAAGAATTTGTGTCTTTTAAACCAAAACAACCAATGCCTTAAATTTACAGTTTGGCAGATCCTTGAAGTTTCCATAGAGTTAGATTTCAGATATTTTGGGATGTAACTTTCTTCCCTGCTAGAACTCCTCTGCTGACAGCGGTTTGGTCTCAGGACTCCTTTACACTTTTAAATTATTGAGGATCCCAAAAAGCTTTTATTTATGTGCATTATATATATTGAAATATACCCTTGGAAATTAAATTAGATTTGAAATTTAGAAATTAAGACAAAAATTTTAAATGTTTACTTATCAATTTGTTTTAAAAAATAACCCATTTCATGTTAACATGAGTGACATGTTTTGTGAAAGGCAGAGGGGTGGCATTGTGTTCCGTTCTTGCAGCTCTCTTCAATGTCCGCCTTAATAGAAGACAGCTGGAGCCCGTGTAGGCTCCTGTGTTCACTTGTATTACCACACACTAGCCTCTGGGAAGTTCCACAGTATCCTTGTGAGAGTATGAAAGGGAAAAAGGCAAAATAACGTCTTAGTGTTATTGTGAAAATAGTTTTTACTATCTGAACGAGTCTCAGGAACCCGCAGGCCCCAGACTCCATTTTGAGACCCTCAGGCTCACAGACTCCTGAATATCACAGAGCACGTGGTCCCACTGCCGCAGCGGGCAGATAGGGGCACTGAAACTCGGAGAAATGAGAGATTTGCCCAGGGTCACACTCAAGTGCGCATCTGGCAGGGACTCCCAGCCAGGGCTTCCCGCTCTTCCTGCCAAGCTTTCTCAGTGAACTCTTCCTCCAACAAAAAAGGGTCAGATGCCTGCTTAAAAGCAGGGGTCCCCCCATCAACTGTGGAAGAGTTTGTGTGAATTCTCCTGAAACCTGTAAGCAGAGTAAAAACCCCTTCCCCTCCTAACAGATGTCTCCCAGCACTGCCACCACTACCCCCAGCTGTGTGACACAAAATGAAATTTTGAGATTTGACCATTTTGGCACTGAAAGGTTAACATTGCATATCCCTGTGGGCTCCTCCCTTTTGCCTGTGCCCATGTCCCACTCCTCACTGTCATTCCAAACCCTCCCCACAGCCCATCTATTTTGCTGGACCAGTGCTGCCTCTTCCTCCTCCAGCCAGTCCTCCATTCCTGCTGCGCTGAGTTTGGAGACCAGCCTCGAGCTGGCTCCAAGGCACCCACCTTCCTAGCAGCCTCCCAACATTGCTTCCTGGTCCCCAGCACTGGCTGCTCTGTCTTCCCTTCTGCACCTCTGTGCTGTTCCCTTTCCCTAAAGAATTTTTCCAGACCCCCACCTGCACCCCCGCAGATAGTGTCCTCTGTGTCATGGAGCCCCCCAGCATTGCACCTGTCCTTCTCTTAGAGCAGTGATGATTTCTGCCTTATATGTGAAGTCCTCGTGCGGTTTCAGTAGCTTTTGTCTCTTTCTCCAGACTCAGGTTCTCCCTCCAGATGAGGGGAACCGTATCTGGCTTCTGGCTTCCTTGCCCCTGCCCCCCTCAAGTGCTCAACTAAGGGTGTTGTTCAGCCAGCACATAAGGAGCTGAGCAAGGAAATGGTTCTGGTCACTGGCAATGACTCTCTCTCTCCTCAGGCTTTGCAAAACATTGCTGCTGTCAGCCTGGCCATCAACTACCCAAACAAGGCCACCCGCCTCTGGAACGTCGAGTGTTAGCTCTCGGTATGGTGTGCATGGAACCAGCTCCTCTGACCGCAGGGATCTTGGCGCAGATATCTGAGCTCATTCAGGAAAGGTCCTGTGGGGTCAGTGCCCGGCTCTCCTTGAGCTCCCACGTCCACTCGAATCAGAACGCCGAGCAGCCACATCTCCAAGAACTTCCCGTGTCCCAGGCTAGACACCTGCACACACCGTAGCATGTGAGAATAAGCATAGCAGTACAAAATTACTCAGCAAGGGCTGGCGCGAGGCCCTGGAGAAGGTCGTTCAGAGACCACCTTTCTCCAGGGCTTGTCCCTGCGGCAGCCACAGGCCAGGGAAGACCTGGAAGCAGCCTCTCTGGAAAGGTTCTCGCAGCTGCGCTGGAACTGCCTGCACCTGGCCTTCAGGTGAAGACCGGCCCGCATGGAGCCGGTCTCTCTCAGCAAGGCCTCCGGCAGCAGCACCGGTCTGGGGCTCCTCTCTTGCTTTTGCTTCCTGAGACTTGGTAATCCAACCCAAAACCGGTGAGAGCCCACCTGCCACCACCTGGTCCCCAGCATTTAGCACGGGACGGTGTGCCATGCCAGCTCCCCAGCCACAGCCGTCCCAGAGAATCCTCGGTGAGAACAAGTGCCCTTGGGAACTGCCAGCAGGCCGCATGGGCGTCGCTCACACACTGGCTCCCAGCACATCCAAGTTTTTTCAGTTGTTGTTTTAATATATTTCAGTTTCCACCTCATGTTTTTAGAACAGAACTACACTACTGACTCCCTTGAGAGGGCCTCAAGGGAATGACCAGAGGGACAGTCATTCAGGGGACAAACTGGTCTGTGTGACAGTAGAACTTGAGGAATCTCTCTAGCTTCTGTACCTAAAGAAACTTTTGAGGTGTTATCAGAGGAGAACTTATTTTAGAAGCAAAACAAAACAAAAACCACATGATGATTTTATTTCTGCCCCAAAGTCGCAGTAATTCAGCACATCCACCTCTGGGACTCTGCGTGGTTATTTGGCTATCACTTGTCTAGCAATAATTACATTAATTCTGATGAATGCTGTTTTCTTTCTTTCTTTCTTTCTTTTTTATGGTGTAGTCTTGCCCTGAAGTGCTGATTATTATCCTCTTTCCAAAGCCACACTCTGGCTTGTGAAGCTGGGTTGGCATATAGGCTGTACACAGCCTCAGTGGGGCTCGTGGGCATGAAGAATGCCTGAGGCTGTGCAGTTTAAGGGCAGGTGTTGGGCCTCAGCTGGTCTCACCACCCAGGACCAAACTCAAGGAAGGCTCGTAGCCAGGGCCAGGTTGAGCGGGTCAGCACTGCCATAGGCTCCAAAGCCCCCTCCGCAGGCTCTGCGCGTCTCTGGATTGGAAAGGCCGAGGATGACAGGTCTCACTGCAAGAGCACTCTGCCTTCTGGGTCAGGAGGCCGAGGGGTAGTGACCTCCTGCAGCCCTAGAGTTAGGTCCTCAGCCAGACCCCAGCTGCTTGGGGAGACGTTGTGGAAGGAAGAATCCAAAGGGGACAAACCGAGGGAGCAGGTCCTGAAACTTGGTGACCTGAGGCTCATGACCCTGACGTCAGCAAAGCCCAAGCCTGGCCGCGGTGTTAGGATGTGATAAGACAGGTGCCACTGGCTTGGTAGAAGTGTTTCCTTTCACATCTTTTGCTCTGCCTGCATTCTCAGAGGAGGCCATACCTTCTGTAGCACCCAGACCCAAATAGGATTCACAGTGAGGAGGGAAATCCCAGAGAACAAGAGGTCCCCACCGAGGGCTCAGACTCACTGATGGACCCCTGGAAGACAGACGTGGAGATGGTGCAGCTCACTGCTTGACCTTGCCGTGCTACCCACACCCCTCCATACCTCAACTGACTCGTTGTACAGTGGGGACCGGCAGGCAGGGCAGGGCTCACGCCCCTCATGGCAGTTGCCACCAGCTTTGCTTCCCATCGTCCCATCAAGAAGATAAATTGTAAATAAACACGGGGCTCCTCACAGCTTCTCTCTATATACCACTCTTGTTATTCTGGTCTCTCTGTACTTAATTTGCATAGAACAAGCCGAAGTTTTCCCTTCACACACAACTGCTGCTCTCTCCTGGCAAGGCCCTCCTGGCCTGGCATCTCTGCATCCCACCCTGCCTCTGCTTCCAGCCACTGGGTGGCACTGCCGAGCCAGGCTCTGCTCTCCTGGCGCTCCTGAGGCAGGTGACTCCCTAAGCTCCTGGTCCGCAGCTGGTACCAGCAGTATCTGACCGAACATTTCCATCAATACCAACATCCCTTCGATCTTTCTTGGGAGGCAGGACGGCCCGGGATGAGATGGAACTGGCAGGAATGAAGACGGTATGGAAACATGTGCCTAATCTGTAAAGAAACTTCTGTTCCAAATCATGTATAACAGACACTGTCCCTAATGAGGAGTGACTTATTTTCGTCATCGTCTTTAATTTGTTTTCTTACGGGTTTACGATTTTGAATTTTTCCTATTTGGTTGAAAGAAACAATTTTGATTATATCAGCTGAGTTCAGCCTGTAAAAAGGATGTTAAGGTGTGGATAAAATATGCAAATGAGAAATATATTGTACAAATTCTATATAAAAAAGTAAAATTGTGTGTGGGCCTTTTTTTCCTCCTTCCCCTCCTTCTGCCTCTCCTGTGAAGATTATACTTAAGAGTTTTTACCAATCCCAAACTGATAGAAATTCTAGAATCTCAAGGCCTCTGGGTTGAAAGGAACAGAAAGGTTCTAGGCTCCCGGCTGCACCTCCCACCATACCTGAATAAGCCTGGACTGCAGGCCTGTCTGTCCCTCTGCACAGCTGCTCAGGTTCACGCGTGCTCTCATCCCCAAGTCAGCCCTCCCCAGCCCATCCCCCCACCCCCACCCTGCTCATCTTTTACCTCCTGTGGCACACAGGACACAGTGTGCAGCCAACAGAGAGGAGGAAGACAGGTTCAATCCTGGGCCTGCTGTTCCTTAAGCATCTTGTCACGTGCTTCTGAACCTTGCTTCTCACTAAATACAGAGCTGGGCCTCCCTTTGGGTCTCAACTTCCTCGCTCAATTCTCTGGCTGGCCACTTCTTGCTCAGCATTCCTGACACTGAGGGCTATCTCTTGGGAATTAGAGAAGATAGACTTTTTGGTTGGGGCTGGACTTAACTAACCTTCATGGCCTATTCTGTCCTGACAGCATCTGACTGACACATCCCCCTAAAGCCCCCAACTGCCTTGCCTTCCAGGGAATCCCGGGAGGCCGGGACAGCCTCAGCCCTCACGATCCCTGAGACCAGAAGGAAAGCTGGTTGGGCCTGAGGCTCAGCAGAACTGGATGCTTCCAGGGCCTGTGCAACCCCAAGTCTCTAGGTCCTAGTGATAACATTTTAATCCTCTTTCACCTCACCAAGGGCTTGAGAACCCTGGGCCTTTACTCTGAAAAGTTGGTCAGGAGAACCAGGCTGTTTGGTCTGTCTATCTGAGCCCGGAGCTGCTGATATGAGTGACTGATTGCTTGCCTAGAAATCAGGAGCAGAAGTGTGAAGGTTACCTGCTGAGACTAATCCACGAATAAACAATAGAAAGTTGCAAAGGTCAAAGGTAATTAAAACAAATTTTTTTTTAGATTTCATTTATTCATTTTAGAGAGGAAAGACAGAGAGAAAGAGAGAGGGAAGCGGGGAGAAGCAGGAAGCATCAACTCCCATATGTGCCTTGACCAGGTAAACCCAGAGTTTGAACCAGCGACCTCAGCATTCCAGGTTGATGCTTTATCCACTGTGCCACCACAGGTCAGGCTCAAAGGCAATTTTGAATGGAAGGGAAGGGAAACAGTTCAACCAGTTGAGCTTCCTCATTTCAGAAGAACTAGAAGCTATAAGAGGTCAGCTTGGAGTCGCACAGGAAGTGGTAGCAGAGCCAGACCAGCTCAGTTCTGATGCTCAGCCCCAAAGCTGTCACCACTATGTGCAGGTGCTCATTCACTCAATAAATCAGCAGTATGCTGGATGCTGGAGCTGCCTAGAAGCCACCTGGTCAAGATTGAGGCCACAGCTACACATGGCCCAATGTGCCTGTGGTGGACCCTCTCTCTCACCTAGCTTCCCTTTCCTACACCCTCCTCTACTTCCTGCTAACATCCAGATTTTTGCAGGTGGTGACTGGAGGTACTTGAATCTCAAGAAAGGACCTACTACCTCATGAGGAAAGTCATGATCAGTTTAAACCATTCTCGGTAACCATTTCTACTTGCTGGATGCTCAGTGTCCCGGCCCCCCGCCAGCAGCATACCTGTGCAGCCCGGTTCTGGCTGGAGAGAGTTAAGCTGAAGCCGAGGGGAGGTTTTGGGGAAGGCAGCTATCTGGCTTTGTTCCCTTTGACTGTGGTAGGAGAGCATGCCACATGGCCCTCCTACGGCAATCTTGTCGCCCTCTGGGAAACTGGAGGTTGTAGGAGCAGAAGAGTTTAGACTCCTTAATTACATTATTTGAACATTGACCCCTAGAACTGACAACCTGCAGGTGTAGGTTAGTGTGTGTATATGTGTGAGACAGAGACAAAGAATGTTTGTTGTTGGGTGATCCTTTACAACTGAAAGAATTTCCCAAATTTATGCAACAATTTGGCTCCAATAGGTTGAAAAACTGTCACAGTTCTCTGTCTTATCACAGTAATATGAACAGTATATGGAAAAGTAAATACATAGAGATTCCTGAAATCAGAAAGGCCCCAACAGTGTCTAGTTGAGCCACAGACAGCATCAAGCTGAAGCAATTACCAAGACCTTTTTTTTCTTTAAAACCTATTTATAATAATTTATTGATAAGAATTCAGAGTCCATATAGCAGCTTACCTTTATAAAATTACCACATGTTTAATTAAGTCTTACTGTATCAAAAAATAATACAACTATCTGGAAAAGGACTCTAAAGGCTTCTTTCTTGTCTGACCATATGCCTTCAGGAGACTGACATTTCCTATACTTTCTTCTCTTTCTTAGGGATTCTTGCATATGCACCTTGGCTCCTGTTCAGTGAGTTTCCGCAATAATTTTGGGTTATTTTGCATTGCCTGAGTTCCCAGGGTCTGCTTCAGTTGCACATTAAACCCACTCCAAACTAACTTAAAAACAATTTATTGATTTACAAAACTGGAAGGTCCAAGAGTTGCATCTGGCTCCAGATTCCAAGGGCTCATGATGCCAGGTCAGTCTGTCTGTCCCCACCCACCAAGTCCACTCCCTCCCCGCCACTCCCCTGCTCTGCCTCCCTGTTGGGTTCTCATGACGGTGAAAATGAAAAACCAGGTGATGGTTCTCTTCTCCTTTTGGACCTGAGTGCTGACCACACTGATTCCCCAGTGGAGAGGGCTTCTCACTGTCTTCATGTGAGGCTTCCCTAAGTTGTTAACTGATGTTTTCTAGCTATGATTTAGCTTAATGTTTAAAAAACTACTTGGGAGACCCATGAATTTGCAAGTTGTCATCCCAGAACTGCTGAGCAACACACATCCACGACAACGAGGCAGAACATGTGCCTGGGAGATCCCCACACACCCTGTGAGCCACATCAACACATCTGTTCAACCACTTAGCTACCCTGCCGGGTAAGGTGCCCCAGAATATGGGGGCAGCAGATCCATTAGTGTAGACATTTACCACTTAAGTGGAGAGAAACAGCCCCAAACTACCAATTCAAAAACAAACAGGTGAAATGGAGAAGAATGAGCACAAGGGTACAGAGCAGATGCAAACAAAGTCATGGTCATTTGGTGTTAGGCATTGTCACTCAGGAACAAAATTCAACCAGGCCAAAAGTCATTTTATGTATCAATATATTCTATGTATAGTTTAATTTGCAATTTAAAAAATAACACTTTTCTGCACCAAATCCCACAAGAAGTTATGTAAGGCAAAAATTGCTAGAAATGTGTGGAGAATTGGGCAAGCTATAAAATTGCTAGAAATGTGTGGAGAATTGGGCAAACCATAGTAATGGGAAGTACCATCTTTCTCAGTTACTAGCGGGTTATTAAAAAAAATGAACAGCAGCATTGTAAGGAAGCTTTCATGACAAAGCTCCCCTTCTCCAAGACTGGCTATGGAGGAAGAATTTCCTGAGAGGAGGGGCAGTTGACCCCTGCATCCTGTCCCTGAGGGTTCCCTTTCAGGTGGGGGTGTCTCAGGAGATCCTGAGGCCATGTAATGCTGGCTTGCGGGCCCTCTGCTTCCTTTACCCTGCAGGCTGGGTGTGGACAGACCTTTCCTTTGATCTCCACAACACACAGCCATGGCTGGGCTGAAAAGCTTGTCAAAGTTCATTTCATCAAGGTAGAACAGGCAGGGGTCACAGCTGAGCCAAGTCTACTGCAGGTGACCAGCTAGCTCTTGTCATAGCTCAGGGGCTCCCCACTGAGAGGACATGCCCTCCACACACACAGGTGTGCCCTTCAGGATTCAGGAGGGCGAAGGAATCGCCTTTCCCACTGTCTGAAGCACTCAGACCAGCCTCTGTCTCAAGTCCTCACTCTCTCCCAGGTCCAGTTCTTCTCAGACCAATGGGCAGTGGGAATGCCCAGTTTATACAGGGACACTGATCCACCCAACTTTACTTCATGGCACCAACATGCTGGCTACGTCACAACACGGTTACCACCATCCATCTGTACAAGAGTCTTAGGGCAGCAGTTTACCACTGATCTGGTAAGTATGGGTGTGCACCTGTGTTTGTGTGTGCGTGTGTGCATGCTTTGTACCCGCAGAGAGGGCCTTCTATTTTAGTGCTCACGGAAGATTCCTAAAAGTGGGTCCTATTTCAGGTCATTCTATTAGATATGCTGGACATTGTGTCACTTCCCAAATAATCATTTTAAGGGAGCATGACCTCATTCCCAGCCAGCTGGAGGGGTGAGCAAGTAATCATTCCTGAAGGCCACATTGGTGATTGGACCAGGAGTGAACACCTGACCAAACTATGGCAATCTGGTCCTTTTGGAAATACGAGTTTTAGGAGACCAATACTGTAGTGAACTTTGGATCTAAGGAGTTATGTAAAGTTGGGGCTATGGTCATGTTGGGCCATGCTCAAGCAAAGGAAGCTCATCTGCAGGGTAGATATTGGAAATAAGAAAAAAGAGGTCCAATAATGATTCACAGCCCAAGAGTGGCTTCCTGTTTCTTTTCTTTCTTTCTTTTTTTTTTTTTGACAGAGATAGAGAGAGGGACAGATAGGGACAGACAAACAGGAAGGGAGAAAGATGAGAAGCATCAATTCTTTGTTGTGGCACCTAGTTGTTCATTGATTGCTTTCTCATATGTGCCTTGACCGGGGGCTACAGCAGAGTGAGTCACCCCTTGCTCAAGCCAGTGACCTTGGGCTCAAGCTGGTGGGCCTTGCTCAAACCAGATGAGCCCGCGCTCAAGCCAGTGACCTTGAGGTTTTGAACCTGGGTCCTCTGTGTCCCAGTCCAACACTATATCCACTGCACTACCGCCTGCTCAGACCTGTTACTTTATTTTCCTTTGAAGTCCAGCTACTGTTTCTGTATTTTATTTCTGTGAGAGTCCCCCTTTTTACTTGAGTGGATTTTCTTCTCTGTATTTTATTTTCCTTTTTATTGAATTTATTGGAGTGACACTAGTTAACGGTTAGCTGGTCTCAGGTGCACACAATTATACAACACATCTATCTCTCTGTACACTGTATTGTGTGTTCACCTATGAGAGAGTTTTCATTAAATATTTTTTGAAGCAGAAATTTGATAACAGAAATAATCTGAAATTAGATAGTGGGGATAGGGGGACAGCATGGTGAATATATATACTAAATACTACTGAATTGTGTTTCTCTTTTAAGTGGTAAATTTTATGTTACACATGTATCTCAATAACAAATTTAAAACAGAAATTGTATGCCATAAAACCAGATATTATTAACAAAAGGTTTAGAAACCCAACCATGAGGGTTGGGAGGGAGCTATTCTTAGGTCATTCTTTAGTGACAAAAGAAAGTCGAAACTGCAATTACATATTATTTTTAAGTTAATGATAGTGAAGAAATATATATATTTTAAATGTGTGTGTGTAGTGAGTAGGAGTAGTCAAAGTTTTGTTCTAGGAAAATTTTAACTAGAAGTGCATTTTTTCTAGTATAAAGAAAGCAGAATTAAATGAACTAAAATTTTATGTCAAGGAGTTAGAAATCAAAAAGGAAAATAAACATAGGCAAGATAACAAAAAGCAATAAAAGAATACCTAAAAAATAAAATAATGAATTATGCCTGACTTATGGTGGCGCAGTGGATAAAACGTCAACCTGGAATGCTGAGGTTGCCAGTTTGAAACCCTGGGCTTGCCCAGTCAAGGCACATATGATAAGCAACTACTATCAGTTGATGCTTCCTGCTCCTCCCCTACCCCCTCTCTCTCTACCTCTCTAAAATCAATGAAATAATCTTTTAAAAAATATTGTCTGACCAGGTGGTGGCACAGTAAACAGAGCATTGACCTAGGATGCTGAGGACCCAGGTTTGAAACGTCAAGGTCGCCGGCTTGAGCACGGGCTCATCTGGCTTGAATATGTACTCACCAGCTTGAGCGCGGACTCACCAGCTTGACATGACCCCATGGTCGTTGGCATGGTCCAAGGTCGCTGGCTTGAGCAAGGGATCACTGGTTTGGCTGGGCTCCCAACCCCCTCTGGTCAAGTCATATTTGAAAAAGCAATCAATAACAACTAAGGTGCCGCAACTATGACTTGATGCTTCTCATCTTTTTCATTTCCTGTCTGTTTGTCCCTGTCTCTCTCTCTCTCTCTCTCTAAAAATAATTAATTAAATAAAATAAAACAATGGATTAGAAAAAAAGCAAAATGGATGAGCGTGGGTCCCAAACATGACCCACCATCATTCCTACGAATAGCAACCCGGTCCCTCTCTTTGTGTTGAGGGAGCTGGCCCTGAGCTGCTCCTTAAGCAAGGGGAGCCTCTTGTAAGAACTTTTTTTAAAACAAATTTTTTATGAACTCTAGGATTTATTTAAAAACATTTTGTTTTTTAGATTTTATTTATTGATTTTTAGAGAGAGGGGGAAGAGAAAAGAGGGCAGTGAAAAAGAAGAGGGAGAAGCAGGAAGCATCTACTCATAGTAGTTGCTTCCTTGTATGGGTCTTGGCCAGGCAAGCCCAGGGATTTGAACCGGCAACCCCAGCGGTTCAGGTTGACACTTTATCCACTGCGCCACCACAGGTCAGGCCTCTGGTAAGAACTTGAGTGAGAGCCTCACCACTGGAGGCCCATGGATAGCTAGGCATAAAGACCTCTGCTCAACAGGGACAATGGCAATGAGCATAATAGCAAAGACAGAAGCCATACAAGAGACTATGCAAAACAACTTTGTCTATATAAAAGTTAGAACTATTGCGAAGAGGAGGAAAGCTTGTAAGCATTTTGAATTGTATTTGAAAACAAAATAAATTTTAATTCCTATGTCACACTTTACATCATTATAAATTCCAGAGGGGAAATATACAACGGGCTAATAAACAGATTAAAAATATGTACAGTCTTATTTGTAATTGGAATGTAAATCCATTGTCTTATTCCATGAGACTGGCAAAAACTAGAAAACTCTACCACACTCAGAAGGCTCGCACGTGGGTGGGAGTGTGAACTGGTGCTACCTTTCTGGAGGACTGTTTGGCAGGATCTATCCAAATGCTGAAAGCACTTACCCTCAGCCCAGCAACTGCACATCTAAGAATTTACCCTGCAGAAACTTTAGGACGTGTGCTCAAATGTGTATCGCAATGTTCACTGCAGCTTGTTCGTAAGAGTGAAAAACAGAAAGACCTAAATATCCACTAATGGAGGATCCGATAGCACTACTCTCTAGTAAAACTGGTAAAACTATTTTTAAAACACTCTACCATTTAAACTCTCTGGATATAGTCCTGAGAATGTGCAGCAAATGAAGAAACACTTAGCTGAGAAAATCTACTAAGATTTGGTAAGAACAGAGAGAGATAGATAATATCAATAAATAGAATTTATTTTAAAAGAACCAAGTGGAAATTCTGGAGTTGGTAAGGATAGTAGCTGAAATAAAAATTTTACTCAAGGGGCTCAATAGTAGATTTGACCTGGCAGAAGAGAGAATTAGTGTACTTGGAGATAGATGGATGGACAGTATGCAGGTCGAAGGACAGACAGAAAAAAAAAATAAAGGAAAATAAACAGAACCTCCTATGTAAAATGGGATCACCAGAAGGAGAGGAGAGAGAGAAGGGGGAAGAAAACAATATTCAAAGGAAGAAGGCCTGAAAACTTCCCAAATTTATTTTTAGAAACCTACATTTTCAGGAAGCTCAATGAAGTCCAAGTAGTATGCATACAAAGAGACCCGCAAAAGACTCATCACAGAAAAAAAGCTGAGAGTCAAGGAGAGAACCTTGAAAGCAGCAAGAGAAAACGTATGTGTCATTGAGAAGGGAACCCCAATAAGAATAACAGCTGAAAGCAAGTGACACCAGATAGTAATTTGAATCCATCTGAAAAGACACAGAGAACTGGTATAGGTAGTAATGTAAATATAAAACTGAATATAGATGAATTTTTTCCCTTTCTAAACTGACTTAAGCATCAATAGTATAAAATGATATGTAATCATGTATTGTTGGGCCTATTGCATGTAGAAATGTTATATATATATATTTGCCAATAACAGGAAAAGGAGATGGGTGGGAGCAAAGCTATGCTGGGCTAAGGAAATGACTCCAGATGGTAACTCAAATCCACAGGAACAAATGAATGGAACCAGGAATTATAAATAAAAGATTAATATAATAAAAGCTATAAATATATACTTGCTCTCATCTTCTCTCAGATTTCTTAAATGTCATAAAAATATGTAAAGTAATAATTATAACAGCCTGTTGTTGGGTTTGTAACATTTATAGATGCAATACATATAACAATGATGCCACAGAAAAGGAGGCGGAGGGGAAACAGCTATATAGGAGTAATGTTTCTATATGTTTTCACAGACATTAGAGTTATAAGGGGTCCTCGGATTATGACACAGTTCCGTTCCTATGACAGTGACGTAACCTGAATTTTGGTGTAAGTCGAAACACACCATAACCTAAGTCACTTGCCTATCCTATCACAGTTGTAAAATCATAATCTAGAACATGAAAACACAACTGAGCCTCAGAAAAAAAGAAAAGGACATAAATATACTGTACTGTAGTAACAGAAAAAAATAAGTGTAAAAAGATTCCTTACCTTTATTCCTGTGGTTGGCTTGCAAATTGGAAGGGGCATTGCCAGGTGGGAGAGAGTGACATATGGGAGGAGGAAGCTGGGGAGGCAGGAGAACCTGCAGAAGGTGCTGGAGATACGGGGTCAGGAGAATCAGGATTGCCTAAGGAACATGTAGGAGATGCTGGAGATGATTCTACCTGCACTACAGGTGTTTCATCTTGAGAAGCAGCTGATGTGGAGGGTACAGGATCTGTTGCAGGCCTCACTACTTTCCTAAAGAATTGTTCCTGGCTAGTCTGGAAGGTTGATGACTTCATCTTCCAAAATCTGCCTATAACATTGGAAGATATCCATAACAATCGAAATGCTCACGTCTCAATTGTTTTAAAGTTTTTATGGGACTGAGCATTGTAAACTCGAAACTTCATATGTCGAGACTGTCATAATCCAAGGACCCCCTGTATTATAAATCTGAAATTGATTCTGTTAAGATAGATATAGTAAGGCCTGACCTGTGGTGGCGCAGTGGATAAAGCATCGACCTGGAAATGCTAGGTTGCCAGTTCGAAACCCTGGGCTTGCCTGGTCAAGGCACATATGGGAGTTGATGCTTCCAGCTCCTCCCCCCTTCTCTCTCTGTCTCTCCTCTCTCTCTCTCTCTCTCTCTCTCTCTCTCTCTCTCTCCCTCTCCTCTCTAAAATGAATAAAAAAAAAGATAGATATAGTAAGCCTTAGAACAACAATTGAGGAAATAATGCAAGGTATATATAGTGAAAAAAATAATTAAAGAAACATAAATGCTACTTTAGATATATTCACTTAATGCAAAAGAAAGCAATGAAGGAGGATAGAGGAACAAAGAAAATATGAGGCATATGGAAACAAAAAGTGTTGGCAGACATAAATCCAATTAGATCAACAACAACATTAAATGCAAATGAATCAAACAATGCAATCAAAAGAAAAATTATCAGACTGGATTTAAAAATACAAGTAGATTGAAAGTAAAGAGATTGAGAAAGATATGTCACACAGTCCTGGCCAGATAGCTCAGTTGGTTGGTGCATTGCCCTGATATGCAGAGGTTGCCAGTTTAATACCTGATCAGGGCACAGACAGGAATAGATTGATATTCCTGCCTCTCTCTCTCTCTCTCTCTCTCTCTCTCTCTCTCTAATCTCAACAACTAAAAAAAATTTTTTTTTTGTATTTTTCTGAAGCTGGAAACGGGGAGAGACAGACAGACTCCCGCATGCGCCCGACCGGGATCCACCCGGCACGCCCACCAGGGGCGACGCTCTGCCCCTCCGGGGCGTCGCTCTGCTGTGACCAGAGCCACTCTAGCGCCTGGGGCAGAGGCCAAGGAGCCATCCCCAGCGCCTGGGCCATCTTTGCTCCAATGGAGCCTTGGCTGCGGGAGGGGAAGAGAGAGACAGAGAGGAAGGAAGGGGGGGGTGGAGAAGCAAATGGGCGCTTCTCCTATGTGCCCTGGCCGGGAATCAAACCCGGGACTTCCGCACGCCAGGCCGACACTCTACCTCTGAGCCAACTGGCCAGGGACTCAACAAATAAAAATTTAAAAAAAGATATGTCATAAAATAGCAACTATAAGAAAACTAGAGTGGCTATACTAATAGACCAAAAGAACTTTAAGACCCAAAAAATAAAATGCTACCGGAGATAGAGACATTTTATAATGATAAAAGGGTTGATTCATTAGAAAGATAGAACAATTCTAAACATATATGCATCTAATAACAGAAAACCAAAACACATAAAGCAGAAACTGACAGAAAAGAAGGAAGAAATAAACAATTCAACCATAATAGTTGGAGACTTTAATACTCCATTTTCAATAATGGATAGAAGAATGATACAGGAGATCATAAAGGAATTTGAAGAGATGAACAACAGTATAAATCAACTTAACATAACAGACAGCCATAGATCACTTCACCCAACCATGGCAGAATGTACACATGCATATGGAACATTCTCCAGTACAGACCATATGCTGGGCCATAAAACAAATGTCAATAAATTTAAAAGGATATAATAACACAAAGGATATTCTCCAACTATACTGAAATGATATTAGAAATAAATTGTTATTTGGTTGAAAAAATTTGGAAAATTCACGAATATATGGAAACTAAACAACATACTCCTAAATAAATAATGGGTCAAACCAAAAATAAAATTATAAAATTAAATAAATAAAATTAAGATACAAAAACCAACGAGCAACTAAGGCAGTGAAGGGACTTTTATAGCTGTAAATGCCTACATTAACAGAAGAATGATCTCAAATCAATAACCTAACCTTCTACTTTAAGGCAGTGATCAGAGCCTAAAGATTAATTAAGCCTGAAGAAAGCAGAATAAAGATTAGAGTGGAAACGCGTGACCAGGCGGTGGCGCAGTGGATAGAGCATCAGACTGGGATGCAGAGGACCCAGGTTCGAGACCCCGAGGTCACCAGCTTGAGCGGGGGCTCATCTGGTTTGAGCAAAGCTCACCAGCTTGGACCCAAGGTCTCTGGCTCGAGCAAGGGGTCACTCAGTCTGCTGAAGGCCCATGGTCAAGGCACATATGAGAAAGCAGTCAATGAACAACTAAGGTTTAAAAAAACAACAACAACAAAAAAACCCGATGATTGATGCTTCTCATCTCTCTCTATTCCTGTCTGTCTGTCCCTGTCTATCCCTCTCTCTGACTCTCTCTCTGTCTGTCTCTGTAAAAAAAAAAAAAAAGATTAGAGTGGAAACAAATTAAATAGAGAATAGAAAAACAGAGAAAATCAGTGAAACTGATGGTTCATTGAAGAGATCAACAAAATTGACAAACCTTTAGCTGGACCAAGAAAATAAAGAGAGAAGATTCAAATTCTTAGAATCAGAAATGAATGAGAGAACATTACTATTAACCTTGCAGAAATAAAAATAATTATAAATTAATACTATGAACAATCGCATCCCAATAAATTAGCTAACTTGGATAAAATGAACAAATTTGTATAAAGATTCAAACTATCAAAACTACCTCAAGAAACCAGTCAAGGCACGTATGAGAAGCAATGAACAACTAAAGTGCTGCAACTATGAGTTGATGCTTCTCATCTCTCTCCCTTTCTCTCTCTTACCCTTCCTGTCTCTTTTCTTTAAAAAAAAAAAAAAGAAAAAAAAGAAAAATTTAAAAGAAGTGCAAAATTTATAGTACAAAAACCCACAAAATATTGCTAAGATAAAGATCTAAATACATAGAAAGTCTCATGTGTATAGATCAGAAGACTTATTGCTGTTAAGATGGCAATACTCCCCAATTTGACCTAGTACAATCTCTTTCAGATTCCCACCTCACTTCTTTGAAGAATTTGCATGCTAATTCTAAAATTCATGTGAGACCCTGAATAGCCAAGAGAATCTTGAAAAAGGATCGGAGAACTCAAGCCCTCAGTTTCAGAACTTATTACAAAGCAACAGAATTTCAAGAGAGTGTGATACTGGCATAAAGCTAGACATACAGATCAGTGATAAACTGGAAAAATAGCTACAACATGTACAACAAACAGTTGTTTTCCATAATCTAGAAGGATCCCTTACAAATCAATAAGGCAAAGATCAACCCATCAATAAAAATGGTGAAGTGAGAAACTGACAAGTCCCAAAAGAAAAAATATAGAATGACCAATAAGCAAATGATAAATGCTCACCTGCAAGAGTAATCAAAGAAATGCAAAAAAAAAAAAAAAAAAAAAAAGAGGCAACTGTTTACCTACCAGAAATTGCAGCAAGGATTTTAAAAAGCTGCACATGGGTGGGTGTGGATCACCGGGCCCTGCAGTGCTGGTAGGGAGCCAGCCTGAGCCTCCCCTTTCACTGTCCAGAGAGGCCTCAGCAGCAAGGTTAGAGCTTTAATGGAGCAAGACCTTAGAACCCAATGGGCCCCTTCTGGAAATTCATCCGTGGAATAATTGGCCAACGTGCTGAGGTGTGTCTTTTCTGACACTGAAGACCTTGAAAACATCCACATAGAAACTTTATTAAATAAGATGAAATAGGCCCTGGCCGGTTGGCTCAGCGGTAGAGCGTCGGCCTAGCGTGTGGAGGACCCGGGTTCGATTCCCGGCCAGGGCACACAGGAGAAGCGCCCATTTGCTTCTCCACCCCTCCGCCGCACTTTCCTCTCTGTCTCTCTCTTCCCCTCCCGCAGCCAAGGCTCCATTGGAGCAAAGATGGCCCGGGCGCTGGGGATGGCTCTGTGGCCTCTGCCCCAGGCGCTAGAGTGGCTCTGGTCGCAATATGGCGACGCCCAGGATGGGCAGAGCATCGCCCCCTGGGGGGCAGAGCGTCGCCCCCTGGTGGGCGTGCCGGGTGGATCCCGGTCGGGCGCATGCGGGAGTCTGTCTGACTGTCTCTCCCCGTTTCCAGCTTCAGAAAAATGAAAAAAAAAAAAAAAAAAAAAAAAAGATGAAATATTATGTAGGTGTTTTAAATAATATTGTACATGTGTATTTATTAACATGTAAAAATGTTCACAATATATTACTTAGTGAGAAAACATTATAAATGTTGACAAAAAATTTTTTTTACCTATAGAGAAAAGTCTGACAAAAATTGCAGTAAAATATTCACATTGGTCATCATTGGTAGTGAAATTATGGGAAATTTTATCTTTTTTGCTTATCTGTACTTTGAAATCTTTTCTACAATGTGTAGTACTATATAATAAAAAAGGAAAGTAAAGGGTTTTTTTTTAATGTTCTATTGTGAGAGTTTGCTTTTTCAATTTTTGTTTTTAAATTTGTCACAGGGTTTGGCTTTCTGGGCTCCAGGCTGGAATATGCTCCGGTTTCCTGCTTGGGGAATTGTGTTTTTCCAGGTTGCCTGAGAGGCACTGGGAGTTTGGAACAAACAGGAGCTGCCCTTTTCTCACAGAGCCCTGACTCTGGACAGCCTCCTGGGCCTGTCAGCACACTGCATGGGCACTGAGCCCCTCACCAGCCCTGCTGCCCTGGGCAGGCCTCAACCCCACTCTCCACTGAACCGGGCATCCTGGCCTTTGTGTTTAATTCCACCTGCGTTTATGTGAACACTGCAAGCTGAGCCTCTGCTCTTGGTATTTTCCCTCCTCTCATAGAACTTTTTCTCTCCCTGTGGCTCACCTGGCAGTGGCAGGCATGTGGTCCAGGCCTCACCAATCAGAGCCTTCTGTTTTTTTTGCTACAGTGACTGGTCCAGGGTTGGGCAGGGGACCCAATTCATTCCAATGAAACTCGGTCCTGGGACTTCAGCGGTAACTATGAAGAAAGAAAAGTTCTAGCTCTGCTGGGGTTGTTGCGAGAAGGGAGCAGCAGCCTGGAGTTGCTGGTGGCCCTTCTGCAGCCCCTGTCAAGAGCCTAACAATGAAGTCCACTGATGTTTTGTTTTCTGGTGTCGCAAACCTGAGGCCAGCTACCCTGGGCTTTTCAGTCACATAAACCAAGAATTTCCCATTTTTGCACAACCACTCTGAGACGGCTTTTTGTTTTTTGGGTTGTTTTGTTTTGTTTGGTTTTGCAGGGTGACGAGAGAGTGAGGAGCATCAACTCTGTAGTTGCTTCACTTTAGTTGTTCGATTGCTTCTCATATGTACCTTGCTGTGCCACGCTCTATCCACTGCACCACCACAGGTCAGGCTGAGATGGGGTTTTGTCACTTGCAACCAAAAAAGACCTAACTAATTCAGTGAACTAGGAGGCAGGTGCTGTGCTAGGCCCAGAGACACAGTGCTGATGGGGCAGACCCAGTCTCTTCCTCTCAGAATCCATAGCCCAGGGAGGTCCAGGCTTCCTCCTGGCTGCTGTCCCTGCCTGCGGTCTCCCTAACAGCCTGCCCAGCAAGCCAGCCCTCTGGATCCTTCCAGCCATAAAGTCCTGCAGGTTGTGGGAACTTTCCCACACAATTCCCTCATTGAAGAGCAAGAAGTTGCACTCACATTGCCCCAAATGTAGGACTTCAGGTTCCAAATTCTTAATAGCTTCCATGGTAGCTTAAATTTTATGTAAATTTTTATTCTCTACCATTATGTCTTAACATCAAAGCAATGCTCTCTCCAGAAACTTTTGGGTAATAGTAAAATACACTCTGTTTATCCTGTGACATTTGGACACTAAACCCTTATTAGATATATGACTTGTAAACATTTTCTTCCATTCTGTGAACTTTTTTCTTCACTCTCTTAATATTGATAGTTTCTATGATGCACAGAAGTTTTTAATTTTGGTGAAATCCAATTTCTTATTTTTTGTTGTTGCTTCTGCTTTTACTATAATATTTAAGAAACTAATGTAAAATTCAAGGTTATGAAGATTTACCCATTTTCTCTAAGAACCGTTCATTTTTATTTATTTATTCATTTTAGAGAGGAGAGAGAGAGAGAGAGAAGGGGGAGGAACAGGAAGCATCAACTCCCATATGTGTCCTGACCAGGCAAGCCCAGGGTTTCGAACCAGCAACTTCAGCATTCCAGGTCGACACTTTCAACACTTGATCCACTGTGCCACCACAGGTCAGGTCAAGAATAGTTAATTAAAATTTTTTTTTATTTATCAACTTTACAGAGAGAGGAAAGTGAAGGAAAGAAAGAGAAAGAGAGACATCAATTTGTTGTTCCACACATTTATGCATTCATTGGTTAAATTTATTTTTTTTTTGTATTTTTTCTGAAGTGAGAAGCAGGGAGGCAGACAGACTCCCACATACCCCAGACCAGGATCCACCCGGCATGCCCACCAGGGGGCGATGCTCTGCCCCTCTGGGGCATTGCTCTGCTGCGGCCAGAGCCATTCTAGTGCCTGAGGCAGAGGCCATGGAGCCGTCCTCAGCACCTGGGCCAACTTTGCTCCAATGGAGCCTTGACTGCAGGAGAAGAGAGAAATAGAAAGGAGAGGGGGAAGCAGATGGGCACTTCTCCTGTGTGCCCTGGCCAGGAATCAAACCTGGGACTTCCAAACGCCGCGCCAACACTCTGTTGCTGAGCTAGCTGGCCAATGCTTCATTGGTTGATTCTTGTATGTGCCCTGACCAGGAATCAAACCCACAACCTTATCATATCAGGATGATGCTCTAACCAACTGAGATACCCAGCCAGAGCATATGAATATTTAATTGTTATATGTGGTAACATATACTTTCACTCTTCTGCATGTGGGTATTCAGTTGACCAGACACACAGACCCTAGGGTAGGTGTCTCCCAGTTTCCCAGCAAACCTTGATGGGAGGGAACACACACCATTTTAGAAAAGATAGGTCTACTAAATGCCAGACGCAATTCAGGCCAGGATGGTTTGGGTCTGAAAGAATAGGAAAGGACAGATGAGGAGAAAGGAATATTATGGCAGGACAAGAAGACAAAGCAAGAAGGGGAATGAGCTGGGGAAGTGGGAGGGCACTGAAATGAGGGGATCAGGATAGGCAAGCTGGCTTCAGGAGGGGAGCCCCCCACCGAGCAAGGGGAAGGTCAGCTGAGCCAAGAGCCCAGAGGCTGGGGCTGGGTGGGGTGAGGCTGAGACAGGACTGAGGAGACAGGAGGGCTGGAACCCGGGGCTCCTCACTCACGCTGCCTGTCCAACCCTGGGGATATGAATCCTCAGAGGGTGACAAAGGCTTAAGCATTAAGCAGCTCCCTGACTGTTCTCCGCTCCTGGAAAAAAAAAAATCGGTCCTACCTCTCACATCAAAACAATGGATATCAGCATTTCCAGGCAGCACAATGCAGTGAGCAGGCCCAAGAATTCACCCACCTGTCAGGGTTCATTCAGTTCCCGGATCTACCATACTCGATTGTGCGATCTTGGGCAAGTCACTTCACTGTTCTGAGCCTCTGGGCCCCTGAGCCCGTGGATAAGCTGTCAAGGATGAACACCTCAGGGGAGTAAAGAGAGTCAAGTCATCCAAAGTGCCTAGACTATGCCCCGCGCATGTTGTATGCCAAGGATCAGTTCATATCTTAGGACAATTGAGGAGCAGGTGCCCAGGATGTTTAATGACACTTATTTACTAATTATTTCCATGCATATTACTATTATTGTTATTTTACAATGCTACAGAAGACCCAACGAGGAGTAGGATTCGTATCTTGGCGTTTTAACCCAGTCCTGCTCCCAGCTGGGGACAGGAGGTCAGGGCGAAGGCCGCGCTATCAGTTTGACCTGAGCTGGCTGGTTGTGGGCTTGGTCAGGAGCCAGCCGCCGCAGGAAGTGTTTGCTGTTGGGACTCCCCGACCTTCAGCTCTGGGGCTGCCTCTCTGGGAGGAGCCAGGGCAGACCCTTCTCCGTGTGAGTGCTTGGAGCCTCCCAGCTGCCACCAGGCTGGCATGTGACCCATTTTACGGCCTGGGAGTCATCTCCAAGGGGAGGTGACTTGCTCAGGGTTTTCCGCATCTTTCTGGGGAAGAAACCCGTTCTAAGGTGGGCTCTCTGCACCCTCCCAGGCGGCAAGGTCTAGGTCCAGGGGCCCGGGGAGTCTGAGCTGCCTGGTGTCAGCATCCCCCTCCCCCCCACCCTACTCCCTGCAGTCACATTCTCTGTTTGGCCACGGGCGGGCGTGGGCTTGGCAACACCTCCTTGAGGGGAAGCTGGCATTGTGTTCTCAATGGCCGTTTGTGGAAAAATCACACACAGAGAGCCGAGTAAACAGAGAACCGGGCCGCCACCATGGGAACCGCCGGGTGGAGGTGGCAGTGGAGGCCAGGGCAGGGAGGCTGCGGCCTGGCCTACACTCACAGTGGAGCCAGCAATCTGCCAACACAGACCTGGAGGGCCCAAGGGGTGGCCTGAGGAGGGCCCCAAATTCACCCGGCGAGCCAGGGCCAAGGCCCCGGGCAGCACCTGGACTCTCAGCGCTCACCACTGGGCCCCCTGCTCTCCCAGCCAGAGGCGCTGTAGAGAAACAGCAGGAATTTCAGTTTGAACTATCATTTGGAGAAGGACTTGGGGACAGCCCTCATCGTTCATCTTCCAGACCTTGACCTCAAAGACACCCAGAGCAAGAAGCCATGAATACCCAGGTGGAACTGGGTGTAGTTCAGTACTGCTTTGGGCTGCTTAGTTACAGCCCTTCTCAATCCCCAGGGAGACGCTAGTGTCTGGGAAACCCTGGCACACCGGATGCAGGAGCGGATGGGCAGGGTCAGCTCCTCGGAGGTATTCACATTCGGAAGGCATTAGAATCAGAAAGCTTCAGTGGAATGGATAAAACTGACGACATGATGACACACCTCTTGTCCTCCCTTACGAAGGGCCAATGAAGGGGCATGTTTACAGAAATGGATGATAATGCACTTTGAGGTTCGAACTGGAAAGAGAGGCAGGCGGTGGCTTTCCAAACTGTGCTTCCTCATGAGAGCTGTAGCCACATGTCTTTGGCAGTGGCTGGACCCCTGAACCCTCTCAGGGCTTGGGGATGGTGTTGGTTTGGTCTAAGAAAGTTACTACTTCCAGTTTCTAAGACTAATGAAAAACATTTCCCTCAAGAGTCTCCCAGCCTCCCAAGAGAGAGACTTGTTCAAGGCCACGGGCCCACATCATCCCGTCAGGCTTTGTCCCTGGGCTGCTCCTCGCTCAGCGCCCACCCTTCGCTGTCGTCCCGCCTTCCTCGGTGGTCTGCTCTGCTGCTGAGGCTCCTTGGAGTCTGAGGCCAGCCTGTAGCCTCCTCCCCTCATCTCAGGCACTGGCAAAGCAGCTCAGACAGACCTGGCCCACTCTCAGCGCCCCTGAGGAGGTCCCTGACCTGCCATGCTCCCGCAGCAGAGGTGGCCCTCCATGTTCCTGCTTGCTCGGCACCCTTTCCTCCAGCTTCAGCAGCTGGACTGTGCTTTGGGGAAGCAACCCCAGCTCAGCACCTTGTGTTGACCTCTTCCCCTGCCTGCATCGCCCACCTTCAGTTCAGGGCACATGACTCCATGTAGCCAATTGGAACATCACAAGGATTGGTCCCATGGGAGCTCAATATGACACTCAAATCAGGGGATTTTTTTTTTTAATAATTTTATTTTTTTAATGGGGCGACATCAATAAATCAGGATACATATATTCAAAGATAACATATCCAGGTTATCTTGTCGTTCAATTATGTTGCATACCCATCACCCAAAGTCAGATTGTCCTCTGTCACCTTCTATCTAGTTTTCCCTGTGCCCTTCCCCCCCCCCTTTCCCTCTCCCTCTCCCCCCGTAACCACCACACTCTTATCAATGCCTCTTAGTCTCACTTTTATGTCCCACCTACGTATGGAATAATGCAGTTCCTGTTTTTTTCTGATTTACTTATTTCACTCCATATAATGTTGTCAAGATCCCACCATTTTGCTGTAAATGATCCGATGTCATCATTTCTTATGGCTGAATAGTATTCCATAGTGTATATGTGCCACATCTTCTTTATCCAGTCATCTATTGATGGGCTTTTTGGTTGTTTCCATATCCTGGCCACTGTGAACAATGCTGCAATGAACATGGGGCTGCATGTGTCTTTTATGTATCAATGTTTCTGAGTTTTTGGGCTATATACCCAGTAGAGGGATTGCTGGGTCATAAGGTAGTTCTATTTTCAGTTTTTTGAGGAACCACCATACTTATGGTTGTATTACTTTACATTCCCACCAACAGTGTATGAGGGTTCCTTTTTCTCCACAGCCTCTCCAACATTTGCTATTACCTGTCTTGTTAATAATAGCTAATCTAACAGGTGTGAGGTGGTATCTCATTGCAGTTTTGATTTGCATTTCTCTAATAACTAAAGAAGATGAGCATCTTTTCATATATCTGTTGGCCATTTGTATTTCTTCCTGGGAGAAGTGTCTGTTCATGTCCTCTTCCCATTTTTTTTATTGGATTGTTTGTTTGTTTGTTGTTGAGTTTTATGAGTTCTTTGTATATTTTGGATATTAGGCCCTTATCTGAGCTGTTGTTTGAAAATATCATTTCCCATTTAGTTGGCTGTCTGTTTATTTTGTTATCAGTTTCTCTTGCTGAGCAAAAACTTCTTAGTCTGATGTAGTCCCATTCATTAATTTTTGCCTTCACTTCTCTTGCCTTTGGAGTCAAATTCATAAAATGCTCTTTAAAACCCAGGTCCATGGCCCTGGCCGGTTGGCTCAGCGGTAGAGCGTCGGCCTGGCGTGCGGGGGACCCGGGTTCGGTTCCCGGCCAGGGCACATAGGAGAAGCGCCCACTTGCTTCTCCACCCCCCCCCTCCTCCTTCCTCTCTGTCTCTCTCTTCCCCTCCTGCAGTCAAGGCTCCATTGGAGCAAAGTTGGCCAGGGCACTGGAGATGGCTCCATGGCCTCTGCCCCAGGCGCTGGAGTGGCTCTGGTTGCGGCAGAGCGACGCCCAGGAGGGGCAGAGCATCGCCCCCTGGTGGGCAGAGCGTTGCCCCTGGTGGGCATGCTGGGTGGATCCCAGTCGGGCACATGCGGGAGTCTGTCTGACTGTCTCTCCCCGTTTCCAGCTTCAGAAAAATACAAAAAAAAAAAAACACACAAAAAAAAACAAAAAAAAACCCCAGGTCCATGAGTTTAGTACCTATGTCTTCTTCTATGTACTTTATTGTTTCAGGTCTTATGTTTAGATCTTTGATCCATATTGAAGAGGCTTTCTTTTCTCCATTGTGTGTTGTTGGCCCCTTTATCAAAAATTATTTGACCATATATATGTGGTTTTATTTCTGGGTTTTCTATTCTGTTCCATTGGTCTGAGTGTCTATTTTTCTGCCAATACCATGCTGTTTTAAATCAGGGTATTTTGATGAAATTGTTGGCAAGGAGAATCTCCTTCCTCTGGAATGGACATGTAAGTGGGAAGGTAGGTAGAGTGCTGGCAGCTTTTTTACCACCACGAGGAAAGAACCCTCTTGAAAACAGACACCACAGAGGAAATAGGCCAGAGATGGAGAGAGACAAATTCCTAAAGGCATAATTTGAGAATCCTTGATTTAGTCATTTTTGAAGCCATCTCTTCCCCTGGACTTTTCAGTGAAATGAATCAATTCTCCTTTTGTGCTTCAGTCCATTTAAGTTGGTTTGTGTCCCTTGCAATTGAAAGAGACTCGAGCCTGACCAGGCGGTGGCGCAGTGGATAGAGCGTTGGACTGGGATGCGGAAAGAGACTTGACTGGTCCACCATGTCCAGCCCAGACTCTCCTGGGCCCATGGGGACCGTCTTTTTTTTTTTTTTTTTTGTATTTTTCCAAAGCTGGAAACAGGGATAGACAGTCAGACAGACTCCTGCATGCGCCCGACCGGGATCCACCCGGCATGCCCACCAGGGGGCGATGCTCTGCCCCTCCGGGGCGTCGCTCTGTCGCCTGGGGCAGAGGCCAAGGAGCCATCCCCAGCACCAGGCCATCCTTGCTCCAATGGAGCCTCGCTGCAGGAGGGGAAGAGAGAGACAGAGAGGAAGGAGAGGGGGAGGGGTGGAGAAGCAGATGGGCGCTTCTTCTGTGTGCCCTGGCCAGAAATCAAATCCGGGACTTCTGCATGCCAGGCCGATGCTCTACCACTGAGCCAACTGGCCAGGGCCTTATTTCTTTCTTTTTTTTTTTTTTTTTAAGATTTTATTTATTATAGAGAGGGGAGAGAGAGAGAGAGAGAAGGGGGGAGGAGCAGGAAGCATCAACTCCCATATGTGCCTAGACCAGGCAAGCCCAGGGTTTTGAACTGGCAACCTCAGCATTTCCAGGTTGACTCTTTATCCACTGCGCCACCACAGGTCAGGCGGGACCTTCTGTATAACCCTCCCCTTTCTCTGGAAGATCCCAGGAATGTGGCGGCTTCCTGCTGGCCTCTATCGGTCGCTCCTCACTTAGACTAAGGACTGGGGGGACCAAGGAAGCTAGGCCAGAAGGATGGAGGCAAACCAGGAAAGGTGCTTGTGGAGCTGTGGGGGCCAGCGCAGGACAGTCACCTGGTCCCAGGGCATGAGGAAGCCCAAGCTGCAGCTGGGGAGACTTCACGAGGCCCTGAGATGAGTGAGACTTAAAGGGCTCGCGAGACCATCCTGTCCAGCTGCTGCTGTGCTGCCGAGGTGATCGAGGCCAGAGGGGCAGAGACTCCACAGGGCAAGGGGCTGAGAGGGACTCTTCTACTCAGAGATTGTAGGGAACAAGTGAGGCTCCAGCTTCAGCCTCCCCGCCTTCTCCATCCCCTCCCCATCCCCACCCCCAAGACCATGCCTGCTGCTATCTCTCTGTGGAAGGCTTCCTTTGTGAAAAAGTTTCTGCCTAAAACAGCATGAAAACATCACAGGCCTATACATTCCATCCCCAGTCACTGTGCAAGAGGGGAAACTGAGGTCCAAAGAGGGGCTGGGATCTGCCGGAAATTGCACAGCGGGTGTGGTCCCAGGCGCAGACTGGGCCGGGCATCTCCTGCTCCCGGGCTGGAGGGGAAAGGGCAGGCAGCTGCTGTCATGCGGGTGAGGGCCAGCCATCTGACCAGGTGTCTGTGCATCTGTCCCCAGGCTGGGAGGGGTCGGAATGTTCTGTTACAAGTGCTCCTAGTTCCCCTGGAGAAGGAGACGCCTCAGAAAAGAAGTCAGGCCTAAGACCGGTGGGACTTGCCACAGCTCACACAGTGAACAGGAAGCCTGGGAGCAGGGCTGAGCCCTGGCTGGGCCCCTGCAGCTGTGGTTCCCGGAGCCCCAGCAATGCAGGCTCCCTGTGATGATCGGTGTGGGGTCTTCCACCCTTCCCAGCCCCCTCCCTTCCTCCACAGCTCCTGCTCTCATCCTCCCTCCAGGTCAGGGGTTGAGGACTTTGTTCATCCTCTCCTGGTGCTGAAATGGGGATTCACAGATACTGGCACAGTGTCTACCTGTCAGCTGAGGGCAAGGGCACCCCTGCCCCTGATAAGGCCCTCGGTTAGAATTTGCCCCTGGGAGGACCAAGGACCTTCTTCAACAGCTGCCGGGAGCCCCCCCCGCAACCCGGCTGCCCATCCAAGCCAGGCCATGCTACTGAGAAGCCAACACTTCGGTCCTGCAGCCTGCAAGGGGATCCCCCACCCCAGGGCCCCCTGTCAGGCCGGCTGGGGGTAGACTGGGCCTGTGGTTCATCAAGCTGTGCCCACGGGCAGGGCTGGCAGGGCTGGCAGTGCAGAGTCCATGGTGCCCAGACTTAGCCTTAGGTCAGCGCTTTACTGTTCAACTTTGGGGCTGAGGTCAGGGCTTCGTGATGCGAATTTACTGACATTTGGTTTGGGCCCTGGGAAAGATCCAGGCTCTGCTCAGGAGGCCGAAGGAGGACACGGCACACAACCTGGGCCTGGGCTGCTGAAACCACACTGATGTCCTCCTGGCAGCAGCTAGACGGGCGCTGGCTGGGCGGTGATGGACTGGGGCTGAGGGGGCGGGAAAGAGGTGGGGAAAGGTCATATTTTCTAGTTGAGAACAATCAGATTAAAGGGCATAGACTGTGCTGCATGGGTCTAGATTGCTTTCTAGAAAGATATGACCAATTTAATGAGTACATCCAAGACCCTAGCAGTACACTGTTTCCTCCTGCCCTGACAGGACTGTTTTATTATCTTCACCTGACTGTTAGTGTAATAGGCTCGTAAGGAAGCCCTCTCAGGCTGTGTGCACTTATGTATGTTTCATCGTCAGGGAGAGTCTCCACTTTCCCCAGCAACGCCCGGCTGCGTGTGCCTCTGGGGGCGCCGGTCGAGCTGGGGCCAGGTCCCGACATTGCCACACGTGAGCAAGAGTGTGTGGCTGCTGCCAACAGCGTCCCCCACCCACGTGGTTCCTAATCTGTAGCTGTTCTCTTGACATTTATGGCAGAAAATGTCATCACACAAACAAGTCATGTGTTCCTTTGCCCTCCTTTATTGTCTCGCTGACAGCACCCCCTGTTTCGTCAGTACTGGAGCCCTTGCCCCTCTGTGTGGCCTGCCTGGCATCCCATGGGGGGGGGGGAAGGTCCCTGGCTTTTGGATTCGCGTCGCATCTGTGCAACGGTGGGGGGAGGGCACTAAGGTCAGATACCTGAGGTTCTATTGTATTGTCATTTACAGGGTGAGGGACAGAGCCACAGCCTTCTTCCCCACTGCACCCCCATGGCCTGTGCTCTTAATCTCCATACCACCCCCCCTCCAGTTTAAAAAGAAAAAAAAAATCCTTGATTTGGAATATTTACATCCCAGAGCTAATCAGAAAGCTTTGGGGGGGGGGGACAGGACCCCAAATGGGATTCATACTGATTGGACGTTGCCCTTTATCACAGTTTCAGACCCTCCCCACCTTCACTGACATTTAATGTAAAATTCAGCCGGCTCCTGAGATGTTTCACCTCAGAGCCTGTGTTAACTCCAGGCTGGGACATCGCAAGAAGTCACAGGAGGGCGTATGGTAGGGAACATAGTTTGTTCATAAATTAAGACTGTAATTAATCACTGAGGTTCTAAGCGGGCTGCGTTTCTCCCTTTTCCTTTCTTTGTTCTCCCTAGGAGAACTGGGGGCGGGGCGGGGCAGCCCCTTGGTCTGCTGGCTTCTGCCCAGCTGTGCCATCTAGCTGGGGTAACTCTGGCAGGTCTGGTTCAAACACATGCCTGGGTTTGTTTCTTCCACCATTCCAAAGTCAGAGCACAAGCAAAACCTGAGGGTGAATGATGTTCTCCTTGAAACCCTCCAGGAACGGGTAGGAAGCCAGATGCCCTCACCTGTCAGACTGGCTTTCCTGCCAGGCCTGGGATAGTCCTGGTGTCTCCAGTGGAGCCACACCCAAGGCCATCTTTTTGTGTGTGTATGCTTTGGATAAAAGCTTTTAAAATCATCTCTCAGAACAAGAAGTCTGGATGTAGGTCATCTCTGGCTGTTCTGCAGCTCAACAGTGCCTCCTCTGCCCACCTCCTTCCCCTTGGCTGTCCTCAGGATGTGGGCTTCACATCCTCAAGCTGGATGCCGCATGGGCACAGAACGGCTGCTGCAGCTCCAGGTATCATTAGTCTTCCCAGGCAGGTAGCAGGGAAATCATGGCTTCATTCTCTATTTTATGCAGGAAGCCCCCTTATACCACATTGGCCAGAAAGTGGGTTTCGTTGCTGTCTTCAGTGGCCAAAGAACTGGGAAAGAGGACAGGCATCGCTGTGATTGGCTTAAACTAGTCATGATTCATGTACTGGGCTGGGATGGTTTGCTACCTAGAGAAAGTCAGGACTGTTAGCAAAAAGGAGGCACCTATGCGGGATAGCCAGCTAACAATGCCGTGTATTTTCTCAGTGAAACTCGAAACAGTCCACTGAGGTGGGGCTTAGTATTATTCCCATTTTACAAATGATGAAACAGAGACTCAGAGCCATTTAGTACCTTGTCCAAGATCACACGACTGGGAACAACTAGGGGTGTAATCCTGGGTCTGTCTCTGAGAGCGCGTTCTGAGAGCGTAGCCACCACAGGCCGTGAGCCTCCTGGGGGAAGGAACCACATTTTCTTCACCTTTGTATTTCTACAGCGTCTTCCAGTTGATGGAGCCCCAGCTGCATTCATTTGAACACAGATTTGTTTAGTTTTGATACTTGCTGCTTTGAAATATGTTTTAAAACCAAGAGAGTACAAACTAGCCAACACTACCTTTAGAAAACACACCTATCTCTCCTCTTGCATTGTTTTCCACGTACCCATTCTGGGTTCCTAAAGTTCTGGGAAGAATTCCAATGTAAATATCACCAAGGATGGAAATTTGGGGGAAGGAGCGGGGGGGGGGGGGGGTGAAAGAATAATTGAGGCCCTGAGAGTGTCGGTTCGTCGTTAACCATGGAGCCACGGAAAATTCTTTGTTTCTGCCTGTTGGCTTCTTGCCTCCAGGATCTGGGAGGGTATTGCCCTTGGCCCGCTTCCTGGTCAGGTCACAGATGGTTGATCAGAGCAGGGGTGTCTGGGAAGCAGAGGACAGAACCAGACTGGGTCCCTGGGAGTGGATGCAAGAAAAAGACGGGTATCTGTGGCCCAGTAGGCCCACTCTGACCACTCTGCATACTCTAGTTCACTTAGCACTCATAATGACCTGTGGAATTGGGACTACTATGTTTCCCATTTTATAGCTGAGGTAACTGGGATTCAGAGTGGTGAAGTCACCTGTCCAAGATCACACAGCAGAGTTAAGATTAAAAACCAAAGCCCATGGACTTCTCAGGTGGAGTTTTTTCCCCAGTCAAGGGTGACTACTATCTTGGGGGGTGACTACTATCTTGGGGACCTTGAAGAGAGTACTGAGGGCATGTTGAGGGCCAAGGGGTTCCTGGCCCATCCTCAGAGCTTTCACCAGGCCACTTGACTCAGTGATCACGAGCAGGAGCCTTGAGTCAGAGCCATGTTAGGACCTTAGCCTTGTACTGTTTAGGGACCTGAGGCAAGGGATATGCTACTCTTCTTTCTACCCATGACACAGTGGTTAAAAGCCTGGGCTCTGGGGCCAGATGGCCTGGGTTCAAAGCGCTACTCTCCCATGTACAAGTTGTGTGGTCCTTACCTCATGGCACAACTCTGTAAAGTGGGAGCACAAGAAAATCTGCTCTAAAGGCTGTTTGTAAAGATTAAACAGTGCACTCAGCCCAGTGCTCGGCACCTAACAGCACTGAGGTTGCATTAGCTATTATTTTATACCCTCAGAGCATGTGAGGTGCCCAAGGCAGACCTCCCCTTCAGGATACCAACCTCCCCTCCTACCCAGCAGCTAGATTTGTGAACAAAAGTCCCAGAAGGGCCTAAGCTGATTTGGGTATGCCAATGAGGTGGGTGTGACTCCAGGAAATTAAAGGCAAATGGAATGCAACTTGCAAATGTAGGCATTTTCATGGAGAGTAGTTGATGGAAGCCAGGGATGGGGCCCATCTGTAGCTCCCCTCCCACCCCCACTCCCCCTACTCTTGGTCCAGAAGGCCAGCACACCTAGCTACTCTGAAGATACCATACTCACTGGTCACACAGATTTCTGGGTCAGCTGGGCCTGGGCTGGGTCTGCCATGTCATGGCCTCAGGGAGGGAGTCCAGAGAAGTAAAAGACATACAAGGTCACCCATAGGGCTAGCAACAGGGCAGAGAGCCCCGCCTGTGTGTCAGCCCGCGGGCTGACCACGTACCACGCATCAGGTGTCTTGGGCCCAGTGCCCAGCTCTGGGTACCTTTGCCAACTTCCCTAACCTCTCTTGGCCCCACCTGAGGATGTGAAAAGGACCCAGAGTACTGGCACTGACCTGGAGAGAGGGAGCGCACAGGCTCTGGGCCACAATGACAGGATATCCCCGGGGGATTGGGCTGGCTGCCATGCAGGGAACACCAGGGCGGAGACCTGGCACCACTGATGAGAAGCCTGAAAGGGCAGTGAGGAGGGAAGGCCAGCATAGCCCGGGCCCTGTGTTGTAAAGCACAGGCCAGGGTCCTCATGGATACCATGACTACAGGTAGTGAGGGGCCCACAAAAAGACCTGAGTTTTTCCTCTGCCCCAAGCCCAGGAGTCAAGGGCAGGCCCAGGTCTCCAGCCACTTCAGCCTGGTTTCGCGCCTGTGTGGGCAGTGTGAGCAAATTCCTACCAGGAATCTCATGAGCTCCAGATACCGTCTGTCCCAACCTCATTGCACAGAGACCCTGGGTGCAGAGGGCAGAGGTCTTTCTCAGATTCTGTGCCCAGGGTAGTGCCCAGGAGGACCCAGCCTTGCTTGAGGACTTGCCCAGCCCCCATTGCTCAGTGCCAGGCCTGGAGGCACCCTCTTGGTGAGGCTGAACCAGCTGCCTCTGTTCTCACACACAAGGGACAGGGACAGCACTTCAGGCCCATGGACTGACCAAGACAAGCTTTGCCCTCAGGTGCCCCCAGGCCAAAGGCCTTCCCCACACCAGGAAGCAAGTTTCAGATCTCCAATTCCTTTTCAAGTCATGCCTGAGGTTTACAGCCTGGTCTGGTGTAACCATTTACAAGGCAAATAGGGGTTTTGTGTTTTATCTTTTTACAACCCACTACCAGCTGAGGCCCTGTGGGCATACCGGTCAGGCATGGCCTGGAATAAGCCCCCTCCCAGCCAGGCAGGGCCTCTTACCTCATTGGCCAGGTGCTGAGAGGCACGGCCCTAGACTAACAGAGGGAGTATGCTTTAGGGCCAGATATTGTAGCAGAGGAAGAAGCTCAGAGCTGGGAGGGAATCCCACCCACTGTGTGACCCTGGGCAAACTGCAGCCTCTCACTGGGCCTTAAACACCTAGGCATACAATAGGAGTGTTAACTCTGATATATCCCTTAGGTAGATATATGTTCACAGCTGTGGATATGATTATACTCATTTAGTCTTTCACTTTCCAGTATTTGCACCTTATTTCCTTTTCTTCTTTTATTGCACTGGCTAGAAACTTGCTCATTAACCAATGTCTTTGAGAGTCTAGTAAGTATCAGAGCAGGGGCTAGGCACTGAGATAAAATGAAGAGTGCTATGGACTCAGTTTCGTCCTCAGGAGATTCCCAATCTAGAGGGAAACTTTATAATAATTTGAGATGATTTAAAAGCAGCTCCTGTCCTGGAGGGACACGCAGCTTGGATGTTGCAGATGAGGATTCAGGCAAATACGGAGGAGCACAAATGCCGGGTCTCTCAGGAGGCTCCCATTTCAGGATGTAACAGATTCAAGGTTTGTATGCCCAATGTTTCATTTAAATTTTTAAAAATTTATCCATTTTAGAGAAGGAGGAAAGAGAGGGAGAAAGAGGGAGAAGCAGAGAACATCAATTCCCATATGTCCCTTGACCAGGTAAGCCAGGGGTTTCGAACCTGCGACCTCAGGCATTCTAGGTCATCGCTTTATCCACTGCGCCACCACAGGTCAGGCACCCAATGTTTCAAAGGGCCAATATTTAAAACGTCAGAGTCTGGGTGGAGTTGGGAAAGGTTTATTGATCTAGAAGGTATCTGCTTGCAAAGATGGGATCTTATAGCTTCCCCAAATCCATCTTAAGAGAGCCCAGAATTCAGTCTTCTTTTATGTCCAGGGAAGGGAAAACGGGCGAGATGGGCCGTGTGTGACACCCAGGCACTAACAGGATCCAAGGAAGAGGGGCTGAGTTGGGGGAGGGGTCTCTAAATCTCTTTGCTTCCCAGTCCCTTGACCACTGCTGATCTGAGTCAGTCTGGAGGCTTCTGTAGATCTTTGCCAAAAGCTCCAGCCTCAAGCAGAATTCATCTAATAATTAGCATATCTATTCCCTTGAAGGCAGTGAGAGAAATGCAGGCTAGAAATAAGAGCCAGAGAAAGCCAGCATTTCACTCTGTTACAAGGGGTCAAAGAGGACTTCCTGAAGAAGGGGGCATTTGAGCCGGGCTTTGACGAGTGAGGAGGGTTTAGACAGGAGCAGATGAGAAGAACAAGTAGAGGTAACAGCATGAGCAAAGACCAGGAAGGCGGAAATCTTGGAGCAGGGATGGGGAAAACAGGTCAAAGTGACTGAAGTTCAAGGTGCTGAGGGGGCAGGGCTGAGAACCTCATCTTAATTGGGAAGACCATAGGGAGCCATGGAAGACACTTGAGCAAGAGAGTAGCAACATGGCTGCTTCAGGAAGAGGAATCTGGTAGCAGCAGCAAGAGGAGGCAGGCCAGGAAAGAGCAGGCACACCCTCACATGATACACTCCCCCCTTCCTGAGGTCCAGCGGGTGTCTCTGTCCACCACTGGGAGGGAGAGGACGACTTCCTATCTTCAGCCTGGCCTAGGAGATAAGGGGGCAAGGACAGGAAGTTGCCTAAAGAAGCTGAGAAGTGAGCAGCCTGGCCGGAGGCCCCCACTCCAGCCTTGTGCAGGCGTTCCTGCAGAGGTGGATGCACGGGGAAGGAGGCCATCGGTCCAGGTGTCCCGGGCCAGTAGAGGGGTCCTGGGTGCCTGCTCTGTCCTGCGGCTGACAAGTTTCTCCTTCCCCAGACCCTCGAGGCCAGTGTGCTCCCCTTCTCAGGGAGCGGCTCTGGAGTGTTTCTGCCTTCACTCAGTCATTCAAACACCCTCCCTGACATCTCCTGGGAACTGAGGTGAGCTGGGCCAGGTGCCAGCCCTCGAGGTTGTGGACAGGCAGTGAACCCCAGGGTGCTATGGGCTTGATGGGATCATGAGGGCTACAGGAGCCCCGTTGGCCTCAGGGTTGAGGGGCGGCTTCCAGGCCTTAAGGACTAGTAGGAGTGAGCACTGAAAGCAGGGCTGCTCCCGCAGAGGGGACAGCCTGCGCAAGACCTTCCCGTGTGCAGCAAACTCGAGTGGCCCCAGAGTGGCAAGGTGGAGACAGGAAGTGGTGAGGACGAATGGTGGGCTGAGAAAGCTGACACCTCCTGAGGGCCAGGGCTGAGGGGAGGGGAGAGCAGGGGAGAGCGGGGGTCACCCTCTTTGAGGACGAAGTTGGAGGGTGGCTCCAGGCCAAGTGGGCCCCTAGGACCGGGAGAAGTGTGGAGGGGGGTGCGGCAGAGACTTGCTCAGGAGTCCCCAAGCCCGAAATTTCAAAATAAAAGTACTTGGGTTTGGGGTCCCCCACCCTGAACAGCTGGGAGGCAGTCTTCCCTGCCCTCCTCCAGAGGGAGACTGCTAAAGTGGGTGGGCAGGGGGCTCCGACAGTGGACAGCAGGGGCGCTGGGAGCCTGGGACACCTGCCCGTGAGTCCCGATGACCCTGGGAAGAGGAGGGAGATTCCCGGGTTTCTAGGGCCATTTGCATCTCAAGTCAAACCCGTTTACAAACCAAACTGGGGTGAAAGAGTAACCACAGCCTGTCTTCTTGAAGGATGGCCACTGCCTGGACCACTCCCCCTGCCCACCCTGCCTTGACATGACAGCTAGTGAAACTGAGGCTAAGAGACGGGCAGGAACCTCCAAGGCCTCAAGGCTAACTTGACTTTGCAATGGCTATTCCCTTGGCCTGGAACACCTTTCCCTCCCCTGTTCCTTCAGATTTCAGCAAAAGTGTCACTTTCTCCAGGAGCTGTCCCCCACCTCCCTGCCTGGGAGACATCTCCCCGCCCTGCCATGTTCTCAAGGCACCACTGACCACCCTGCAGTCTGTTTGTACCTGTGTTTGCTTGGGATTAGCGACTCTCTTCTTGGGAGTGAGCTCAGGGAGAAGGGCCATCGCTGCAGGGCCTGGCATTGTGCCACTGCGGACTGGGTCCTTGATAAATGTTTGGGAAGGAAGGAAAGAAGGGAGGGAGGGAGGGAAGAAAAGAAGGAAAGAAGAAAGTAAGCAATCTGTGACAGGGTTAGAACCCAGATCTTCTGCCTCCAGCCCTCCCAAACCCTAGCCCTGCACCTGTCCCCTGAACTATTACTGAAGACCCTTCCCTAGGGCAGCGGTGGAGCCCCTGTACAGCCAGGCTATCCTAGTGTCACTCCCGGGCCTTGGAGGAGACTGTCCTTGCCCTGGCCACCAGGACAGGATACATGGCCAGGGAGTTCCAGCTGAAGCTCTGCCTTGGCCTTCCTGGCTCCCTGCCCATTTGAGTCCCATCGTCTCTCTGGGCCTCAGTTTCCCCTTGTGTACAAGGGGGAGGTAGGCGCTGATCTATGGGGCTTCCTTCAGAGACAGTCAAAAGTGTGCAGGGAAGAGTGTGAGCACACAGGTTGGGGTAGCCAAGGAAAGGAGCTTCCAAAGTGGGGAGAAGCTCTAGGGAGAAGAGCTGCAGGAGCCGTCGGCCAGAGAACAGCGTGAACAACGAGGGGAACTAGGGTGTGCAAGGCTAGTCTGGGGCAGCTTGAGATCAGCTGGTCTGCACATGGGTAGGAGCCAACTGGTAAATGGCTGTGATCGCTGGATTGAAGAGTTTGGACTTTGTCCTGCTGCTAATAGGGAGCTCAGGAGGGTTCTTGAGCAGAGGAGTAAAGTAATGACAACATCAGCTCAGTTGGGCAATCTTCATATATGGAGGTAAGTCAGAGGCAGAGAGGCCAGGAACAGAAGGTTCAGCTTGAGAGAGGAGGTGGGGCTGAGGTCAGGTGGTGGCATTAGGCAGAAGGCAGGGGCAATGGAGCATGCAGGAGAACACCTTTCTCTGCCCAGTCAGAACTCGATTGACCTTGTACGTTGGGAGGGGCTCCCAGACAGGCAGGCTGCTGGGGTACTTAGGCGACTGGCTCTGGAGTCAGACTAGCCCGGGTTTGAATCCCAATGAGTGCCCTTGAGCATGTCACTAAGGCTCTTGGAGCCTCTCAGAACCTTTCTTTTTCAATGAAATGGGGACAGGGCCCGCTACGTAATTTGCAGGGCCCAGAGCAAAATGCAGAGCAAAATGGAAATGTGGGACCCGTCTAAAAAAAGGGGAAAAGTGCTGTTAAAGATACTAAAATACAAAACTTTTCCTCTTTTCTGCAGTCCCTTCTTTACTGGCTTTGGTGTTTTTCTTATTTGCTATTTAATCTTCTAAGTAACAAAAAATTCAAAGTTTAAATTATTATTATTTTTTTAATAGTTGACACACACAGTTTTATTCATTTATTTATTTATTTATTCATTTTTAGAGAGGGGAGAAAGAGAGGAGAGAGAGACAGAGAGAGAGAAGGGGGGAGGAGCAGGAAGCATCAACTCCCATATGTGCCTTGACCAGGCAAGCCCAGGGTTTCGAACCGGCGCCCTCAGCATTTCCAGGTCGACGCTTTATCCACTGCGCCACCACAGGTCAGGCTCAAAGTTTAAATTATTAACATGAATTTTACCATTCATTTTTATTTTGTGAAATAAAAGCAATATTAAGTATTAAAAGCAATATTAAGCCTGACCAGGCGGTGGCGCAGTGGATAGAGCGTAGGACTGGGATGCGGATGACCCAGGTTCGAGACCCCGAGGTCACCAGCTTGAGCGCGGGCTCATCTGGTTTGAGCAAAAGCTCACCAGCTTGGACCCAAGGTCACTGACTTGAGCAAGGGGTTACTCGGTCTGCTGTAGCCCCACGGTCAAGGCACATGTGAGAAAGCAATCAATGAACTAAGATGTTGTAACAAAAAACTGATGATTGATGCTTCTCATCTCTCTCCGTTCCTGTCTGTCTGTCCCTATGTATAGCTCTCTCTGACTCTCTCTCTGTCTCTGTAAAAAAAAAAAAAGCAATATTAAGTGCACTTCATATGTGTAGTCACTAAAATTACACAAATTGTATTTCGTAGCCTGTCACACATGCGTATTTTGTTTTGACCAGAACCGTGGGAACGCTGCACAGCTCTTACATGTTTTATTTCACTTCTTTTTTTTTTTATTTTAAATGATTGATTTTAGAGAACGAGAGAGAAAGAGACAGGAACATCTGTCTGTCTGCACCCTGACTGTTGAAGGAACCCACAGCCTTTGTGCATCGAGGTGATCCTCCAACCAGCTGAGCTATAAGGCCAGGGCTACTTCACTTCTTAATATGCACACATCCTACCCCAACTCTACTGCAGGCTTACTGGTGGGTCAGGAAGGACTGAAAGGACAGGGAGCTCTCGGGTGCCCTATCTTTCCCTTTCCTTTTGGGCATCATTTTTAATATAAGTGGTTGGTGAATTCAAGGAAATAACGTGAGTAGCGTGGTTGGTTGGAGCATCATCCGGATACACCAAGGTTTCAGGTTTGATCCCTGGTCAGGGCACATAAAAGAATCAACCAGTAAATGCATAAATAAGTGGAACAACGAATCTCTCTCTCAATCTCTCTCAATCTCTCTCTCTCTCTGACACCATATGGTATCTTGTCTCAATTTCTTATTTCACATAGACTTCTTTTCCTCCCTGCTCTCCCACCACTATATTTCAGGTGATGTTCATTCTAGTGCTCTAACTCTGGTCTTAGCACCCATGGTCCTCCTGGGTCAACGCTTAAAGTTTCAAGAGAGAGTTAGGTGGGCTCTGCTCATTTGCCTATGGCTGAGTGACTCCTCATCAGGGCCCTTCCTGTCTACCCAGCTGGAGTGCGGGAGGTTCCATGGCTTCCCTCTTCAACCCCAAACACACAGCTGCCTGTACACACCTCCACCTAGAGTCCTCCAGACCCGTCACACTCCACTGGGTCCCCAATGCACTCCTTGACTCCTCTCAGGACCTCAACCTGCTGCTTCTCCACCTCAGGGCTGAACCCCTCACCTACTTGTTAGTGAAGCCAGAAACTCAGAGGTTGGCTGTGACTCCTCACTTCCTCTCATCCCTGAATCTAATCCATTACCAGGTCCTGTCCATCGTGTCCCCACTCGGCCTTCGTCCAGATCTTCTCATTTTTTCCCCAGAAATATGTGGGGTTCTTTCAGCTTCTGCTATCTCGTTCAATTCCTTCCCCCACACCAGCTTCTTGAAGGAAAATCTGACCCCATATCTTTATTGCTTAAAAAGCCTGCAGTACAAATCCAGACTGTTATTGGACAATCAAGGTTTTCATTGTCCTACCCCTATCTCTCTGATATACCCTCCCAATACTTGTTCTCATGCTCCTTGTGATCCAGCCATATTAAGGGATTGAAGCACTGTCTCTGGCACACAGCTGAGGTTTCCCACTTTCAACTTAGGCTACTTTTTCTGCCTGCAACACCCTTATCTTCGTGTGTCCAAATCTTTCCAGGGAAGAGCTATCTGTCTCCCCACGCTCCATCTGGCCCCCTCAGGTAAGGTGGGCAGGCATGCCAGAGAGGTGGTAGGTTCTGCCACCATCTGTCTTGTGAGGGAGTTAGAAAGAGTTGGGTCTGGGTGCCAAGCTTGGAGCTCTCTGTACATGGCAACTGGAAGGTAGGGAGGATAGACCTGTCCTTTGGGCAGCATGCCTGTGACCATGTCACCCTGGCCACCAGCTGTTTGTCTAGATACAGACAGAGGGCATGATTGGGGGTACACCAGCAACCAGACAGGTAGTTTGAGTGTGAAATGACTGTGTGTGATTCTGTGGAAGCTTGGAGGCATGCCCAGAAGTTGTCATGGGGGCAGCCAAACAGGTGGGCAGACTGACAGGTGTGTGAGCCTGCCAGGTGGGACCACAGTTGTTGGCAGCTGTTGCCGTGCCTTTGGTGGTTTGGAGGCAGAGTGGGGTGGAGTGGGCTGGAGAAGGGGAACATAAGCTAGCCTGCCAGAGCAAACAGGCAGGCCTTCTGGCTCTGCCTTCTAGCGAACACCCTGACACCTGAGGGTAGAGTGAAATGGGAGAGGCTTGGGGTTAAGGTCCCTGGGGCTGCACAGGGGAGTCATTCCCCAGGATGTGTATGTGCGGGAAGAGGCACAGCTGCTTGAATGCCTAAGGCTTCATGTTTCTGGGAGAGAGCTCTAGCAGGGAGCTGTAGGGCTCTGTCTCCACCTAGCCCTGGCTAACATTTTTCCTGGCAACTGAGGAATACAGGTGGGGCTGTCCTTATGGACCACAGTGGTGTGAGAAGAAAGGGACAGGGTGGAAATACCAGGGATATTCTACTTGAGATCTAAAATGTCAGGCTGGAAGGAGCCACAGCCAAAAACCCAGCAGCATTCCCTACCTCCATGGTGCAGGCTGAGACCCAGCTGAGGTCCTGGGAGTCAGTCTGGATGACCATGGAAGGCAGCAGAGGCTTGGATCATTCTGTCCACCCAGGTCATCACTAAGTGTCTCTGTGCTCGAAGAGGCATAGCAAAGGGGAGACAGAGGAGGAGCACCACATCCCTGTCCTGGAAGGAGGAGGTCGGAAGCTGTTAGCACACATAGTTTGGGTAGGTCTCAGCTAGCTGGGGCCAGCCTGGAAGCTGGGATGTGTGCGTGTGTGTACGCATGCGCGCACACACGCACACACAGTTGCAGTATCTGGGAAGGCTTGCTGGCTGCAGAGGCACTGTAGGGTTTGGGGTTTGAACAGCTGGCTGGGTGGGCTCAATCTTGGAATCCATGACCTGGTGTGCCAAGGTGGATCCCAGAGACTGAGGCTCTGGCAGCAGAGGCCAAGTGGTGGGGGTTAAGATGGCCAGTGGGGTGAGACAGACTGCGTCTCTCAAGATGGAGGGAATGCCAAACAGACTGTTCTCTCTGTTCCTCCTATTGGCAGGGTGAGTGCTTCTGCCTCCCCACAATTTACTCACTTAACTGCAGCCCCTTCTTCTGGCAGCACTGGAGAGGCTGGAGCTCAGGGCGCACTAGAGGGGGGTTCCTCTGACGCTCCCCTCCTTGGCAGGGCCACTGTCCCTGGGGACCCAGGCCAGCGGCCTCCACCCCACCCCTCAGGCGTCTCTAAGGAGCCCCACGCCCCGCCCAGGCAGTTACATTTCCTGCTGGGGTGAGGATGTGCATCTAAGGTAACAAGACTGGTTTACTTTCTTATATACTGGCTCATTGTTAGAGGTTCTTCTTGTATGAGGTATAACTACTAATCTATGGATATCTGGAAAAGAAAGAAGAAAGCACGAACGTTAAAAGAAGAAAACATCAAGTAATCTCTGGAGGAGAAAGGCTTATTCACAGGCCTCCTGGGTTCCTCTAGGGTCTGCAGAATTTGAGTTGGGGGTAGGAAGCCCTTCTATGCACAACTGCATTTTGCAACTTCCCAGAACACCGAAGGCTCAAAATAAGAGCTCAGAAACCCCGGGCTCCGAAGCCCGCCCGGCTCTAGGCCCTTGGGGGCCCCCAGAACTCTTGCAGAACAGAAGCCAAGTCCCCTCCGGGCCACTGGCCCTTGGCTTCTCCCAGCCAGCGGCCTCGGTTACCTCTTCTGCAGAATGGGCCGGTGGCCGGGCCTCTCTGCCCCTGGGCGCTGCGGGGGCGGAGCGGCCGGCTCTGAGGGCGGCCGGAAGGGGTGTGAGTGCGGGGCGGGCTCCTCGCCGCCCCGCCCCAGGGAGGCAGCCCGGGGCGCAGCATCCTGGCTCGGGCCTTGGCCGGCGCTGTCACTGCCGTCCGGGGAGGTCCCAGTGCAGACATGGCCTTGCGCGGTGCCCGTTCGGGCCCGAGCCCCCAACGCTCCGCACAGTAGCCCCACGTAGAGGCGGCCTCGACGGTGCCGACGGCGCAGACGGCCGGGCGGGCGGCATGGAGGCGGCGCACCTGCTCCCAGCCGCCGACGTGCTGAGCCACTTCTCGGTAACTGCTGAGGCCGGGCTGAGCCCAGCGCAGGTGACCAGCGCGCGGGAGCGCTACGGCCCCAACGGTGAGACCGCGGGCCGGGCCGGGGCAGCGGGAGCCGCGCGCGCCGCGGTCTCAGTTTTCCCCCAGCACCGCGGCCGCGGAGCAGCACCCCTACCCCCAGCTTTCGGCTCCCGCAGGAGGGCAGGAAGCAAGGGCTCCGGAAACCTCTGCAGATACTCCTGGGGCACCGGCGAGGCTGCGCGGCCACCTTTGCGGCGGGTGGTGGGTGGGCGGGTTCTGGGTTTGGGACCGGACGCCAGGCTCCCCTCCCCGTTTCCCTCCTTCCAGCCGCAGGGACCTGTACAGTCCTTCCAGACTTCCCACCTCCACCCCGGCCCCATCCACTCTTGCAAGGCTTAGCCCACCCCCACCGGCGGTCAGCGCGATGTAACCCCGAGCCGCGCTGCAACCCAACCGCGTCGTGCAGGTGCACACACTGAGTTCGGTTGGCGGGAGACCAGCCAGGAACTCAGGCCCAGCCAACCAGCCTGTCCCCAGGGGTCTCCCCTGAGAGAGTTCAATAAAACGTTCAGAAGGTGCAGCTTGTCCGCTGGCAGCCTTGCTGCCCCCACCCCCAACCCCAGGTCTTCCTCTTTCTGCTACCCGAGGCGGATGTGGCTGGCGGGAGTCGATGGGGGCTCTGAACTGCAGAGGCAAGAGACCCCCCCCCCGGGGGTGGCAGATTCAAGGCCTCACTTAGGGAGTTGCCTGGGGAGGCCTTTCACTCCGGGGTGACCCAGATTGGTGCCTGCCCATCTCTGGGCAGGGAGGGAACCTTCAAGCTGTTACAGTCTGGGTGGGAGAGGTATCATTTCTTCCTCATCTTAGTGTGGGGTTCTCCATCTGCCAAAAGGCACAACAAATGCCAGGGACTGTCCAGTTGTTGTCTCTAGCACATTTGGAGGCCCTGTGATCGTGGAAGGTGTAGAGGACCCCTCCCCAAGTGACTTGCAGGCAGAACTTTCCACCCCTTCATCCACCTGCAGAGTGCTGGAAATCCAGGTGGAAATGTGCCCTCCATCCCTTAGTGCATCTTGCACTTGTGTCCTTTAGGGACTTGGAGCCTCATTCTTTCAGGGTTCCCAGCCAGCCAGAGGGGAAGGTGCTCTGGCCGGAGTGTCTCACTGCTCCGAAATGGCTAAAAATTAAGAAGAGCTGTCAGAAAGGGAGTGTGGGTTTTGTATTGCTGTATAAAAACCACCTCTTATATAAATATTATCTTTCTGGAGCAGAAATCCTTTTTCAAAAAAAATAGTTGCTATATTTAGTTGCGCTGTGGGAGGAACTAGGGAGATAAATATTATTTAATATCCCCCATTAGTGACTTGGCAGGGAGGGTGTCCTCGTTTCAGGACAGCAGGCTGCTGGGCCTGTCTCCGACCCTGGCGTGGGTGGAGGTCAGGGAAGCAGGTCTGAGGGTCCACAACCTCTTCTGTGCCGCTGTGGCCTCCCTCTGTGCCGCTGTGGCCTCTGTGCCGCTGCGGCCTCCAGCTTGAGAAGTTTGGGAGTCCTGACTTCCAAGGGAAACTGGAGACCCAGCCCTTGGTTCTGCCTCCAGAATCACACAGATTCTGCCCTGTATGACTCTAGCCAACACTGTTCTCCTTTTTAGCCCCCATGCCTTGGTTGGGTCCAGCAGAAGGTGCCTGGCTGGGGAGGAGGGAGTCCCTAGTTCCTCCCACGCTCTTTTGTCTGGGCGAGGTGGCCTGGCCACTGAGCATCTGTGTGAGATGAGAGATGAGGCTGTTGGTATGGTGTGTAGGTCCACAGAGGTAGATGTGCATGGGGGGGGGGTGCATCAGGGTATATGTATTAGGGAAATTTAGGGGGCTATTAATTGCTCCTCTGGTTCCTCTGTGCTTTGATAGTACATTTGGAGTAGCAGTAATTAGAAGCTAATGCTCACTGAGCACTTACTATGTGCCAGGCACTGTTCTTAGCACTCTTCATCTCATATTTTTTCCTGAAAACAACTGTTATCGTATCCATTTTACAGAAGAGATAATTGAAGCACCAGGAAGGTAGACAACTTGCCCAAGGTCACAGAGCAAGTGGTAGAGCTGCTGCTGGTTGGCTGTCCCTCTCTGGGCCTCACTTGTCTGTACAAGGGGCTCACGGTTTCTACAGGCCCTGGGACCCTGGTGTTGGTGCCTGTGCTAGAAGTTGGGGTCAGGTAGGCAGGAGCTATTCCACCTGTGCCCCCCAGCCCCTGTGGAACCCCAGAGGGCTCTTCTCTCGGGTCACTGATGGCTTTTCCTCAGGAAGCATTCCAGGGCTCTGGAAGTGGTCAGTGAGGAGATAGATGGAAGCTGTCCCTTCTCGCCTCACCCTCCCTTGCCCAGCTCCTGCCTGAGGAGGCAGCGTGGGTGTTCTGTAGTTTCTACTGGCACAGCCTCTAGGGTGGTGCTGGTAGGGGTTTGGACCCTAGCTCTCTGCCTGTTTTTAGCTGTGTGATCCTGGATAAGACTTTGCCTCTCTGCACCTAGTTTCTTTGTCCTAAGAGAGCTTACAACAGGACCCATGTCACAGTGTGGTTTATGAGAGTTCATATACAACAAATCATCTGTTCTTGTAGCAGAGGAGACTGAGCCTGGCTTTGGGCCAGAAGCTGGGGGGGGGGGTAGGCTTGACCTGCAGGTGGGGGGAAACACCCAGGGCCTAGCGTCCCCCCAGGAATCTATGCACCTGCAAGGTCTTTAGTGCTCAAAACCACAAGGAAGTCATTTGCTTAAGTCCTGAAGTTTGCAAATTCTGCCAGGGGAGGCGAGGGCTGGGGACTCTGCCCTCCTACCTCAGAGCTGTGTGGTCAGTGTATACCAGCCAGGAGTCCCCTGTGCACAGCAAACACTGCCTGTCCCAACCCTGGCCTAGAGATGTGTTCCCTGAGGCCCCAACAGGACAGTGAGCAGGAGGTGCCTTGCGCCTCGCCTCTTGTGAGCCCGACTTTCCCTGCGGGTGCCCAAGGCTCAGCTTCCTTAGGGCAGGGGGGATTTCTACAGCCTTTAGATTTATTTTTTGAATTAAAAAAAAAGTGTGCACACAGGACAACATTCAAAGGGTAAAAAATGTATACAGTAAAGTCTCCCCAGCCCTGTCCCCAACCATGAACTCCCAGTGTCCCCGTTTCTGTGTCTCCTTCCCAAGATATTCTACACATGTACACATCCGAATCTGTGATTTATGGTCTTTTTTACACAAAAGGGTGGATTGCTAGTGCTGTTTCACCCCTGCTTTCCATGTGACAATCACTCTGGGAGATGGTGCCCTGGGGAGCTTCCTTGGGCTTCCTAGTGGCTTTGCTGGGCTTCACCGTGTGGCTGTTCCAGCATTTCTTTACCTGTGCTTTTTTTTTTTTTAATTTATTGATTTTTGGAGAGAGAAAGGGGGGAGACAGACAGAAATATCAACTTGTTCCTGTATATGCCCTGACCAGGGATCGAACCCTCAACCTTAGAGTATCAGGATGATACTCTAACTAACTGAGCTATCTGGCCAAGGCTTCACCTGTGCTTAATGGTGCTTGGGTTGTTCCACAGCCTCTGCAGTCACACATGTTACAAGGCATATCCTTGATCCCATGTCATTTCACACACTTGTGAATATCACCAAAGGACGAATTCCTAGAAGTGGAATGCTGGATAAAATGGGCGTGTGCATTTTAACTTTGGACAGTTTTTGTTAAATTGTTCTCCATAAAGTTGCACCAACTGACCAAGGCAGTGCATTACTGGACATTTTAATCTGTGCCAATCTGATAGAAAAGTGTCCTCTCATGGTTTTACTTTACATTTCTCTGCTTCCAAGTCAGGTTGGGCTTTTTCCCCCCATTATTTAGGAGCCATTTGATTTCCTTGTGTCCGTGAACAGGCTGCCCATCACCTTTGCTGGACGTGAGGCCAGGCAGGAGGCAGACTGGGTCGGGCATGTCCTGTCAAGCAGGCCAACACCCGAGGGTCCTGGAAAGCCCAGTGGTGTGGGTGGGAGTGAGGGAAGCTGGGAGAGAGGCTGGGATGGGGCTGGAGCCACTTTCCTGGGCCTCTCACAGCCCATCTGTGCAGTGGGTATGACGGCTTCGGCTGCCAGGTGGGAGGGATGGTCCGAATATAGATTCCTGCTGGCGGTGTCGGCTCTGGTCGAATCTCCTGCCCTCAGCTCAGGCCCCGAATGGCCACTGGAACTCTTGGGAAGCCCGCAGAAACCAGGCCAGGAGGAGTGAGGCCAGTCAGGGAGGAGGGAGAGATCTGAGTTGCCAGCCTCAGGCAGACTTTCCCTGTCCTTGGCCTCCGCGTCCCGAGGAGACCCCTCAGGGCCTTGCAGACATGAAATGACTCTTGAATCTGAGAGTGCGGGGCTTGTCTGCAGGGATTTGGAAGCCCCAAGTCTTTCCGACTTCACCCTGGTTTTTATGCCCTTGTTGGGCAAATTGAGCATCTTCCAGGGATAGCATTAGGTCCGCCCCCTCGGAACTCTCCGTGCCGTGGAACTTCCTGAGACAGGGCCAGCTCTGTCCACAGCACAGCTGGTGCGCTGATGCTGAGCACAGCCTTTGCGGGTTTTGTAGTTCCAGATCACTGTGCAGGCTGTGGACCCCGTAGAGCCAGATGTGCTTCCCAAGGCCCCCTGCAGTGCAGGGACAGGTCGTCCACTCTAGGTGGGCCCTGGAGACCTGGGTAGGGCCAGGTGGGCTGGGCGGGGCTGCCCAGGTAGGGCCTCTCCCTTATTCTGCAAGTGACAATTTAATTGCTTTGTAAATTTACTTTGAGGAAGACCTTGGTGAGCACTTGCCTCTCCCAGCTGGAACTGACATTTAGAAGCTGAAATACCAGTTTTCAATGTAGGGAGAAGGAAGGAGTCAAGAGACGGGAATTAGGGAAGCAGGTGGTGCTTGGATCCTGGGGGCAGCCTTGGCTCTGTACCTGCCTTCTCCTGGGCCCTGGGCTGAGTAAACAATTCTGCAAAGCTCTGTGTGGACTCAGGGGTGACTCAGCTTCACCCAGGTGGGGCAGCCCCTGTACTGATGACTGGTGAGAGGAGGGCCAGGTGACCAGGGGAGGGAGGGGCTTTCCCCCTGGAAACCTTCCTGGGAGGCTGGGGTTTAGATTAGGAGATGCGGGAGGGTACCCCGCACATGGCCCCAGCAAAATCTTGGAGGGGGGATGCCAGGGGAGGCAGTGGCGATCCTGAGGCATCTAGCTTGGCTGGCTGATGGCCGTATCTCGTATGTCTGAGATACGGGAGTAATTCTGGAAGGGCAAGCTGGGCCAGATCTAGGAAGGCCTTGAAGGCCATGCTCGGGTTGGTCTTTATTCTGCAGGCCAGGGAGAGCCACTGAAGGTCTATAAGCCAGGCAGAGACAGGGTCTTTCATTCATTTATGGATTTTTATTGAGCACCTATGCATTGTTCCAGGTACTAGGGACACTGCACTTAACTAAGTCCTGCTGTCATGGAGCTTACATTCTGATAACTATCGTTCTGGCTAATATTTATTGAGTGTGTGTTGTGTGCTCTGCATATTCTGAGTGTTTTATGCATAGCATACCATTTCCTCTTCATACTGCCCTTATGAGGTAGTTACTGTGATTTTCCCCATTTTGCAGGGGGGGAAACTGAGTCACAGAGAGGTTCACAGAACTACCAAGAGATAGAACAGGATTTGAACTCAAGCCCTCTGGACCAACTCCTTGCTCTAAGCCATGAAGCTTCTCTGACCACGTCCTCTTTTGCCCCCCAGGACCCACAGGCTAACTCACAGACTCCCCCCGCCCCCAGGCCAGCCCCACACCAGGCATCTATGGGCGTGGGCTCTCTCCGTCTGGCAGCAGAGACCCAGAGTAGAGGTCAGCGGGGAGGCCATTAGTGAGAGGTCCAGAGGTCTACTATTCCAGAAGAACGGGGGGCTGCACGCCCCTGGGCTGGCCCAGTCGGGACCTGGGAAGGAGCAGTACCTCCTGTTACTGCCTTTGCCTGTGTGACCTGGTGGATGGCACCAAGAGGTGGACAGGGTGGGGCATTCTCCCCGTTTAACAAGTCGGTGTCTGACAGGTGAATTGGCTCAGCCCTCCCCGCCACTACATAGCAAGGGGACCCGGCATCTTGCAGGGATTCCTGGAGAGGGGCTGGGAAGGTGCTCCATAGCCCTGGGACTCAGTCACGTAGGAGGAGACTTGGTCGTCTAGGGTTTTGGCAGGCTTGGAGTTTGCAGCAGACCAGGCCTGTGCTGGCAGGGCCTAGTAACCTCCAAACAGCCCCTGTGAGCACAGCAGAGCCTTAGGACAGGGATGATTTTAGTTGGTGGCTCGGGGGCTACAATAGAGGGATGAGCCAGTTGATGGGATGAGACCATCCAGTTCAACAATAAGGATGTGGGACACCAGGTGTTTTCAGGTGACCTTGGTTGGGGGAAGTAGAGAGACCAGGGTGGGAAGGCAAGACAGCCTAGGAGTTAGTGCAGAACATCCTGAGCAGGGGCTGAGAGCCAGACTGCCTGAGCTCAAAACCCTTCTTGCTACTTCCACTTCCCAGCTGGGTGACCAAGAATTAGTCACTCAACCTCTCTGTGCTTCAGTTGTCCACTTGGTAAAAAAGGAATAATAATTGTATCTTCCTCATGTTTGAGAATCACAACAGAGTACTGCACACAAGGAACTAGCATGGCACCTGGCATACTCAGCGCTAATACAGGGTAACTCTGCTGCTCTGCATCATGGAGTGCCTTCTCAGGCACCGGCACCCAGTGCCTTCCACCTGGCACACTGCTTGGTACACACCCGGTGCTCAGTAAGAGGGGCTCTTATTCATGTTAATGATAATCTTCACAGCAGCCCTTCAGGGTAGGGTGGACCCTCATCTTCCAAATGAGGCCCGTAGCCCCACAGGGAGCCAGCTGCTCAGGCAGGACTAGAAGCACATGTATGTGCCTGTGTGAGAGCAAGTGCGAGGTCGGCTGTGACCTCCTGCCTGGCTGAGCCTCCCCCAGGGACAGTGGGTGAGGGTAGAAGGGGAGCGCTGTGGTAGGAGCCAGGTTTGGGGAGAAGGGGAAATCAGTCAAGATCAACTACGCTCTGCTGCTGTAACATCCGCCAAGTCTCAATGGCTTAAAATAGTAGAGGTCGTTTCGCACTCACTCTGTATGTATGCATGTATGCCAGTGGCAGGTGATCTGGGGCTCTGCGTCTTCCGCACTCTGTGAGGCAGTTTCACAGAGCAGACACCGTCTCAAAGGTTGCTGGTTTCTGTGGCAGACGGACAAAGCTCTTGCCTGACCTGCGCTGTCCAGTACGGCAGCCCCTAGCTGCATGTGGCTGTTTAAATTTAAATGAATGAAAATTAGGTAAAATTTGAAATTTAGTTACTCGGGCACACTAGCCACATCCGCAGTGCTCAAAAGATACCTGTGGCTGGTGGCTACTGTGTGGCACAGTTGTGGGCACTTCCATCGCCACAGAAGTCCTGTTGCACGGCACCCTCGTGGCGCCTCCCACCAGCAGTTCAGTGCAACAGCCTGGAACTAACAAAGGTCCTTCCTTTCACCAGTCACACGGGAGCTGGGAAGTGCCGTCTTACTATGTACCTGCAGGTGGGAGAGTCAGAAGTACTGCAGGTTTTCCGCTAATGTCCACAGGTTCTTGAAACTGGCAAAACGATATGTAACAAAACCAATTTTATCACAGGCTGCTTGATAGAAACAAGGATTAAGTTCCTGTGGCATTTCATCAACATTACAACGTAACATTGAACCAAATGGCATTCGAGGACGTGCTGTATTTGGGGGACAGCATAATGGCCACCAAAGAACGGGTCCTGGGCCAGCTTGTGGGTCAGAGAGCAGAAGCGGGGACCCATGCCGAAGGGTGTGGGAAGAATTTGAGGGGTAAGGGGAAGGTGGCTCGAGGGAGACTAAAGCTGGTCTGTTGTCCCAGGACATGCTTCCCAACCCCAGGCCTTGCTCCTGCCAGAAAAAAATGCCCTAAGGAATAAGGTATTCTAGGGAATATGAGCCTGACGGAGGGAGGGGTCAGGGAGACAGCAGGAGGGGTTCAAGTGAGACTTCTAGATAAAGTCCCTTTGGTCAGGAGCCCTGAAGGTACCTGCGGAGGTGAGGGGTTTCGGAGTCTCCTGGGTGGCGCAGCAGAAGTGGCTGTGTGCCCTGAGGTCAGCACTGTTCTGTGCGGAGGCTGGAACGTGGCTGAGGCGACCTCTATAGGACCCTACTCCATGGGAGAACTGGCCCAGAAACCAGGCTTGGCCCTGCCCCCGCCTTTCCTGTTCACTTCAGCTAAATAGATCAGAAGGAAAAAGTCTGTTTGATTTTAATCTCAACTCAGGACACTGGAGATTACATTTTCCACGGAAAATGTCAGCCGTTGTCCTAAAATAGGACTTTGGCGAAAATGCTAGAAAGTGTATTTTTAGGTTATATGTTTCCCTGCTGGATTCCTGAAGTCCAGTGGGCTGCCTGGTACTCTGCATGGGTTAGCTGCCAGGTGCAGACCCCAGACCTTCCCAACAGGTGGTCTGGGAGAGGGCTCCAATGGGAAAAATGATTGGCAGGTACTCAAGCCAAAAACAGGTGGACAGTGCAAGGACCTGTGTCAGGAAGGAGGAGGAGGAAGAGAGAGCCAGCCTGGGGTGGGGCCTCAGAGTGGGACACGCTCCGGAGTGATGCCAGCGCCGCTGGCCTGGAGTCTGTCCTCGGAGGAGCAAGGGACAAGAGGAGGCAGGGCTTGGTTAGGCCGGGCCACTAGGAGCTGAACCGTGCAGGGCTCCTCAGGGCCTGCCTGCTGGCTGCTGGGGTCGCGTGCTGGGGACGCCCTGGGTGGGGTGGAGCGCAGAGGGCGGGCTGTGCTGCAGACCTCATCCTGGTGGTCCTAGAGGAGCAGGTGTGTCAGAGGCAGCCCAAGCTCCTGTTCGAAATTTGAGTGGTGAGGGTGGGAGACATTGAACAGGACAAGGTAGCCATCTGAGAAAGAGCCGTGCAAGGCAGCTACCAACTTGCTGTGTGGCTATGGGGTCCCTTATCCGGTTTGCTTCCTTTCCCCTCTAGACTGGAGGGCCTGGAAGGGCTGGTCCTAAGGTAAGCCAGGCCACACCAGACCTTCCGCAGCCAGAGCGGGGTTGGGGGTGGGGGGTTCCCCCGCCCGGGCTCGGACCATCCATTCTGTGACGGCACAGTGCTGTGGGGCATGTCCAGACCCTCGCCGTGGTCCAGGTGGGCAGGGTGGGAGGGGCTGCTCAGAACCCTCCAAGGCCCCACTGCATAACCCAGTCATCTCTTGTCTCCGCATGGCTCCCGTGACTGCTGGATCCTGCAGAGCTCCCGACCGAGGAAGGTGAGGCTTGAGCTAGGGTGGGCGGCGAGGCCACTGGGTGGCCTGAGACTCACTGGGGCCATTCACTGTCATGCTGTGTCCTCCCCTCCCTGACAGAGTGAGGCCCTACTGAGCCCCTGAGCTCTGCCTCTCAAGGCTCTCCCTCTTTGAATGGGAGAGAGGGAGTAGGCCAGGTGGTCTTCGAGGGTGTCCTGGTTCTGAAGGGGGTCGGGGGCCCGGGTCTCACACCGTGTTCCCATTCTCAGGAAAGTCGCTGTGGGAGCTGGTGCTGGAGCAGTTTGAGGACCTTCTGGTGCGCATCCTGCTGCTGGCCGCCCTGGTCTCCTTTGTAAGTAGGTCCCCATCCCACGGCATCGGGCAGCCCGGTGGGAGGAGGGGAAAGCCAGGTCGGGCGGTGCTCAGAGCCTCAGGCTCTGGGCACAGGGCTGTCCTCTCTGCTATTGACACCCCTGGCCCCACCCACCCCTGCCTTGCTCAGATGTCAGCGTCCCTTGTGAACCCTCGCAGCCCCCTCGGTGGACCCCACTCCCATCTGTCCGCCCTGGCTGTCAGAGCGTCGGCCCTTTCCTGTCTTGGCACAGGCATTCTCAGCCTCAGCACTGCTGACATTTTGGACTAGATGAGTCTTTGTTTGGGGCTGTCTTATGCACTGTAGGATATTTAGCAGCATCCCTGGCCTCCATCTACCAGATGCCAGTGACAGCCCCCCCCCCCCCCCCCCGCCAGTTGTGACAAGCAAATCTCCAGAGGTTGTCATATGTCGCCAGGAAAGAACAGCCCCTTTCTGTGGCTCCCTGTGCCCCTCAGAAGACTTTGGACCTTAACCTCTTGCAGCCTTCTTGGGGCTGCTGCTCCCCTTTGCTCTTGCCCCACCCTGCTGCCCAGATTCTTCCTGGACCCGCACGGCCATGGGGCTAGGGTGGGCTGGTCGGGAGGGGCATCGTTGTCATCAGTGACTGAGCAGCAGGGACCCAAGGGTAATGCAGGCAAATGGCTGCCCTGAGGGTGGACAGGATTCCTGCTCCCGCCCTGTGCCCAGCAGGGGCCCTGGGTGGGACCGACTCTTCCTCTCTCACCAGCTGTGTCTGGCTCCCCTGGAGACTCACTGTCCTTGTGGAAACCGAGGACATTTTATCTTAAAATGGCTGAGCCAAACGGGTGCTGGTACAGAAGGACACACTGACACAGTAGAGGGGACTGACAAGTGCCCAATGAGGCCAGGAGATGGGGATGAGATTGAACTAGGTCCCCTGCCTTCAGGCCTGGGCTCTGGCTGGAATCGTGTTTCTCTGGCCATCGGACTTCGAGAGTGAGCCTCTATAGCAGGGTCATCCGGGCTTGTTAAATCAGACGGCTGGGCCCCACCCCTGAGTTTCTGACTCAGAACATCTGGGATGGACCCCCAGAATGGCATTTCTAACAAGTTCCCAAGGGTGATATGGGCACACTTGGAAAAGCCACAGCTAGGCAGACAGTGAGACCCGCAGCTGTCAACTGCCCCACTCCCTAAAAGTTGGCACGTGGGACTTGGGCTGTGGCGGTCACTGCCTGCAGAGGCCGGTGTCTAAGCCAAGGCCTTCTCAAGCAGCCCCCTCTAAGCCCAAGGCTTCCCAGGGGTATCTTCCCCCAAAGCAGGGGAGCAGACAGGAGACCCAGGGCACAAATGAAGTGGTGAGCAGACCTTGGCCCACAGCGTAACCCAAATTCACCAGCTTTGATCCCGGCAGGTGCTGGCCTGGTTTGAGGAGGGCGAGGAGACCACGACCGCCTTTGTGGAGCCCCTGGTCATCATGCTGATCCTTGTGGCCAATGCAGTCGTGGGCGTGTGGCAGGTGGGAGACATGGGGGTGGGGCTGGGCTGCTAGGTGTGACCTCTACCTGGTGCTAGAGTCCGGCAGGTCTTTCTGCTTCCGGCTCCACCCCAACCCCCAAGGCTGTGACTCTAGGAGGGTGGCTTGCTGGGGCCGGCAGGGGCTGACCACTGCCCGCCTCGTGTTCTGCAGGAACGCAATGCCGAGAGTGCCATCGAGGCCCTGAAGGAGTATGAACCTGAGATGGGCAAGGTGATCCGCTCCTACCGACCTGGCGTGCAGAGGATCCGTGCGCGGGACATCGTCCCTGGAGACATTGTGGAAGTGGCGGGTACGTTGGGGGTATCTTCCTTTCATTGTGTGATGCTAGCGAGCCCATTCCTCTCTGTGCGCACATCTTTCTGGTGGTATATGTAGATCTCTCCAAAGCTATTCAGCCCAAACCCTGTTGGACAGGTGAGACTGTAGGCCAGGGGACAGGGTCCACCTGAGGGATCAAAGCTTAGGGCCCCACTTCACGGCCCCAGCCTTGGGGCCTCCTGGCTTTCCCTGGAACCTGGGGCAGGGGTACCCAAAGCCACACTCGGCTGAGCCATTCTCTCTCCACAGTGGGAGACAAAGTGCCCGCTGACCTCCGCCTCATTGAGATCAAGTCCACCACACTGAGAGTGGACCAGTCCATCCTGACAGGTGAGGCCCTGAGGCTGCACTGAGTGGGGGCTGGGCTGGCACCGATGGGTGTGTCTTCACATGGGGCTCCTGACTTCTGATTCCATGACCAGGCGAATCTGTGTCCGTGACCAAGCACACAGATGCCGTGCCAGATCCCAGAGCTGTGAACCAGGACAAGAAGAACATGCTATTTTCTGTAAGTCCTTGGGCCTTTGCCTGGAATAACATTTATATGAATCGGTTAAAGCTCTATAGGGAAGAATCTCATCAATTATGGCCAATATATACAAATTCATAACGTAAAATAGTAGCTTGTGTTTACTGAAGGCTGTGCCCACATTAATTTATTTACACCTCACAATGGCTTTTTAATATGCATTTTCTAGCAAGGAAACAGTAGCAGAGAGGTTAAGTGGCCCCCAGTCACACAACCAGTGAGTGGCAGAGCTGGGATGTGAATTTAGACATTCCGACTCCAGAGCGTCTCCTCTTACCTCATAGGCTTATCCTGCCTTAATCTGCAAAGGGGTAGAGTTGGTTTACAGTCATTCAACGGAGAATCTAGAGGGAAGAGGACTGCTAACGTGATGGAGGATGGCAGGAATTTCTCCTGTGGGAAAACCAACCCCCTAAGTCACAACACCAAGCCTCCTGGCTCTTTTCAGGGAGAGGAATGAGTTCAGCCCTGGTGGGAGTGACCTGCCCTGTGGCCACAGAGGGACTTAACTAGTGATGCTCACAGGCTGCCCGACAACAGCCTGAAGCTGAGCACGGAAGCCACAGGATGGCTTGGGTCAGTCAGCAGTGGCCCAGGGCACAAAGCTTTAATGGACCACAGAACCTCCCCAGAAGTGAACCACAGCTCTTCCTAAGGACTGTGCCCTGCCTAGATGCAGGGAAGCCTTGCGGGGTGGGGAGGAGGATACTCAAAGGAGCATGCTCAGGAATCAGCAGCTGTCTCTAAGGAGCTTTTTGAGGAGGATGCCCTGGCTAACTGCAGGTCATTTCCTTAGCTGAGGGGCCTGCAGGTGGGGGGCGGGAGCTGCGTTCTCAGTGCAGAAGAGAAGCTGAGGCGGCCACCAGCACCCACCCTCTCCAGCCTCAGCCCAGTGCACCTGTCTGAAGGGGTGCTAAATTATTAGCCTTCTTGGAGCAGCTGTGTCTTGGGCCTCTGATGGACCATTTTTCAGAAAAGGACACAGAAGCTCAAGGCTGGCTGGCCCTTACAGTGGCCTTTAAAGTCCTGACTTCTCAGGACTTTCCTGGGGCCTTGGGAATGGATGGACTTAAGATCAAGTTTTCTGGATTCTTCAGTAAATATTTATGGGTGGTTTACTGGGGTTCACAATCAGTCACATTCCTGTATGGGTGCATTGTTTACGGATATTTTGATGGGTTGGTGCTATGCTGTGCTGGTTGATCATAATGTCAGTGTTGGTCTGGTGCTTGCTCTGTGCCCGGCCCCATGTTAAGCACTGGGGGATAAGCTGCACCAAGTCCCTGCTTCACTGAGCTGACACTATCCTGGGGACGACAGCAATAACTCAATACTGCATAGTTGCATAAGTCCAGGAACACTAAGTGACATGGAGTGAAAGAAAGCCAAGCAGAGGAAGAAGAGCCCTACTCTGGCCTGAAAGAGTCAGGGGTCCCGGGCCCTTGAGCGAATGCTAAACAGCTGTTCCCTCATCCCTTGGCCAGGGCACCAACATCGCATCTGGCAAGGCGGTGGGCGTGGCAGTGGCCACAGGCCTGCACACAGAGCTGGGTAAGATCCGGAGTCAGATGGCGGCCATGGAGCCAGAGCGGACGCCATTGCAGCAGAAACTGGATGAGTTTGGGCGACAGCTGTCCCGCGCCATCTCCGTGATCTGTGTGGCTGTGTGGGTCATCAACATTGGTCACTTTGCTGACCCAGCACACGGCGGCTCCTGGCTCCGAGGCGCTGTGTACTACTTCAAGATTGCCGTGGCACTGGCTGTGGCTGCCATCCCTGAGGGCCTCCCAGCTGTCATCACTACATGCCTGGCTCTGGGCACACGGCGCATGGCCCGCAAGAACGCCATTGTGCGGAGTCTGCCTTCTGTGGAGACCCTGGGCTGCACCTCAGTCATCTGCTCTGATAAGACAGGCACACTCACCACCAACCAGATGTCTGTCTGCCGGGTCAGTGTCCACGGCCAGCTTGGGGTCCCACTGGTGTTGCTGTGTGGTGCTTGCTTGGCAGGCTGAGCTCCTCTCTGGGTCTCTCCCTGGCTTCTTTTTGGCTGGGGATGAAGGAGAAAACCTATAGGCTGCCCCCATGGTGGGGAATAGTCAGGGTTTCATGGGGCAGAGCAGCAAAGCCTGGCTGGACATGTGTCTCTAGGACCTGTGGTCTGTAGGGTTCTGGCAGGTCATTGTCCATCTGTGAGCCTCAGTTTCCTCATCTGACATTTGGGTGTGTAAGCCCTGCCAGGTAACCGTAAAGGACACAGGAGGAGGTCAAGTACAGCCGTAAGGCATCTGAGCCAAGCTGGGCCTAGACTCCGGTTCTGCCCTGCTTTACCGTGACTCTCTGTGGTCAGTGCCTGTCATCAGATATACCAGCTCCAGTGACCTGGGAAGGGCCAGGGCAGGAATTATTCATTCCCTGGTACTTGATCCCAGATCCTGGGCCTGCTGCTCACATGCTCCATGGATTTTGGCTGAGACTCAAGCAGGCCCATAGAACAGAAGGGTCGGTGGGGTGGATGGTGAAGGTTGTGGATTTGCCACCCGTCTCTGGATCCCCTGTCGGTCCTGTCCCAACCCTGCTCCCACAATCTGCCCACCAGGCCTTATACTCAGGCTCTGTATCTGAGACTTTAAAACACTATCAAAGCCCATCAGAGGCTGCGGCAGGGAATGGGAGCACCAGCAGCTTGACTGTTCTGTAGCTCCTGACTCGCTAAAATCCCTAGTAGGACTTCATTTGAACAGAGTGGTCCTTGACTGAAATAAAGACATGAAAAGCACATTACAGGAAAGTTGTAGAGATCTTACGTGCTGGATGATGGGCTTCTCAGGGACCGTGCTGACTGGAGGGCTGCCCCTCGGAGCAGGGAGGAGAGTGTGAAGTCAAGGACATTTACTGAGCCCCTGCTGGGTGTTGGGCTGGCCATTGGTTTGGGAATGTGTAGTGAGGAAGTTTCTAGGAAGCAAGAACTGTCTCCCTGCCAGAGCTGGCTGACACACAGGAAACGGGCCGCTCTGGGAGGGGAGAGCTCCCATCTGTGAGGTGCACAGGTAGGGACTGGGTGACCCAGTAGGCATTGCCGGCGGGCGGGAACTCACTGTTTGCAGACACTTTTGGGCAGGAGGGGTCTGTGCCCAGGACAGGGTGTGGGTTTCCACCCTTGGAGACCAGGAACTCATCTCATCCCCTTAAAGGGAAAGGAGGGGCAGCTGGGTGCTGATTACACCTTCTCCCCAAGTTACCAGTACAGAAACAGGCTCAGGTGCTTTACAGGGTCACACTGCATGATGGGCAAGGACCCAGACTTCTTGCCCCAGTTCAGGCCTCTGTCAAGCTCGGAGCTGCCCCCAGAACATTGAAGTGTCTTGTAAAGCCCTCAGGTGGGGTGGAGGGGGGTAGTCTAACCTGACCAGACGGTGGCACAATGGATAGAGCGTCGGACTGCGACGTGGCAGACCCAGGTTCAAAATCCTGAGGTCACTGGCTTGAGCACAGGCTCACCAGCTTGAGCCCAAGGTCGCTGGCTCGAGCAAGGGGTCACTTGGTCTGCTGTAGCCCTTCCAGTCAAGGCAAAGATGCGAAAGCAATCAATGAACAACTAAGGTGCCGAAAGGAAGAATTGATGCTTCTCATCTCGCTCCCTGTCTGTCCCTATCTGCCCCTCCCCCCTCTGTTAAACACACACACACACACAGCCCTCAGGGGTTTAGAGCCAACGGACAAGTCCTAACTGGACACACCTGGGCAGAGCAGAGGGGTTCCGCCTCAGCCCGACGCTGTACTCTTACACTGCATCTCCCTGCGCTCGGGGGAGGGAAGGGCGGGTGCTCTAAGGGGGAGGCCCACAGGCACCCAACTTGGGATCAGACTGGCTGCCCAGGGAGGAGGGTAGTGAGGGCCCACCTCAGCATGCCCTTCTACTCCCCATCCCCAGATGTTCGTTGTAGCCGAGGCAGAAGCTGACGCCTGCCGTTTGCATGAGTTCACAATCTCTGGCACCACCTATGCTCCCGAAGGCCAAGTGTGAGTGGTGGGCGAGGGTGGGCGGGGTTCCCTGGTGGGCAGGGCTACGTAGGAAATCTTTGAGAATTGTCCATTGGCGAAGCCTCTTGGGGGCGGGGCCAAAAGGTGGGCACATTCCAGGGGCGGGGCCCAGGCCGGTGTACTGACCGCCTGGCTCCTCAGGCTGCAGGGAGAGCAGCCCGTACGCTGCGGGCAGTTCGATGGGCTGGTGGAGCTGGCGACCATCTGTGCCCTGTGCAACGACTCCGCACTGGACTACAACGAGGTGGGTCCCCACTCCCTTTGATGATCTTCCTAGTGCCCAAGCTCCCAGGACAGACTCTTCGCCCAGTCTCAAAGCTCCCTGAATTGGTGGTTCCTGCTCTTCTGGAGTACCACACCCCAGAAGCACTGCCACCCCTCCCTGTTTCTGGACTGGATTTGGAACCCTGCCTTGGGGAGCTTGGACTGTGTGTGTGTGGGGGCTGTAACATAAGGGCTGACGGGCCAGCTGTGCTTTGAGGGGCAGGACCCTTAGGGTGGGTGTATAAAACAGAAGGCACAGCCCAGAAAAGGCCAGCAAACCATGATGTGATTTAGGCGTTGACTGCTCTTCCCTGTGGCTGGAGCCGTGGAATGGAGCATGCAGGAGGGTGTTCCTGACTTGGCCATACCACGTCAGGCCCAATGCCAGGCTGGGCTAGGAGATAGCCCCTGAAGCGTTTTAAGCAAGGAGGCAATATGGTCAGATTTAAATTGGAAAATATCACTCAGGCTTCTGTGTGGAGGACAGATCAGACAGGGCAACATGGGAGCCAGCAGCCAGGGAGCCCTGTGTGGTCATCCAGGCCGGAGGAAGATGGGAGAAGGCATGGGTCAGAGAGAGACTTAGAGCCCAAATCCTGGGACTTGGTAACTGGTTGGATGAAAAAGAGGGTGGAGGTCAGGGTTGCTTTGGTTGCTTCCTGGCTGGGACTGTCACCAAAGTGGCAAATGTAGGGAGAGGAGAGGCAGCCTGAGGTCCCCAGAGAACAGAGATCAATGGGCAGCAATTGGAAGGTGGGCATGGAACTCAGGAGAGACGTCTTGGCCCGCTGGGCACTGGCAGTCATGAACACGTGAAAAGTGGTGGCGGCAGGAGGCACATGAGACCTCAGGGAGAGAAGGTGGGAGCAAGATCCAGGCAGCAGGGCTTAGGAGGAGGAAGGAAACTGGGGAAGGAGCCTGAGCAGGAGCCAGCAAAGAGGTGGCAGAGGGCAGGGAGGGTGCAAGGCCATTGGTGTCTGGAAAAAGGAGGGTCGGAAGGGAATGTGAACACCAGTGCCAGGCACCACCCAGCCCCTAGGTAAGCTGGGCTGGGAAGGGCTTACGATTTGGTGCAAAGGAGGTTACAGGTGACTCTCTGAAGGAGCTCCAGGGGGCAAGGAGTGAATGGGAGGTGAAGCTGGGAGCCCCTCTGAGGGCCACCCTACCTCTCACTCCCTGCATCCTGTGCCCTGCTAGGCCAAGGGCACGTATGAGAAGGTGGGAGAGGCCACAGAGACAGCCCTGATTTGCCTGGTGGAGAAGATGAATGTGTTTGACACCAACCTGCAAGTGCTGTCCCGGGTGGAGCGAGCTGGCGCCTGCAATGCTGTGAGCATGGTGGGGGGTTTAGGCCACAGTCATGCGGCTGGGCCTGCTGGGGCGTCTGGAGAAGGGAGAGAGGAGAATGAAATCTTGGGGGGCCTCTGGGAGGAGGAAAGACCTCAGACCCTGGTAATACTTGGCTAGGAAGAAAAGAGAGGAAAAGACTGGGTGTGGTCAAAGATGGAGTTGGGAAGTGCACGTCATCGTCAGAAATTGATAACTTTTTGGCATTTCTGGGGCTGGAAAGGAAGATGGGGGCTTCAAAGGCCAGGGTCAGGGGAGGAGAGACATCATCCCACAGGAAACAAGAGGCTTGTTCTGGGGCTGAGCAGCTGGTGAGAAAGCAGTGAGTCTCTGGCTCTGCCCCTCACACCCTGACCCACTTGGGCCCCACAGGTAATCAATCAGCTGATGCGAAAGGAGTTCACCCTGGAGTTCTCCCGAGACCGGAAGTCTATGTCGGTGTACTGCACGCCCACCCGCACTGGCCTGCTGGCCCAGGGAAGCAAGATGTTTGTGAAGGTGGGACCTGTCTGACTGACCTGGGGCCTCTGCGCACCTGGGGTCCCCGAGGGTACCTGGTCTTTAATCCTTTAGAGCCAAAGACTGCAGCTGTGGGAGACTAAGGGAGGTGTAAGGCCCACTGACAAAGCAGTGAATCCAGAACGAGGGTGCTCAGCCTGCCTGGGGGAACTGGGAGCAGGATCCAGACTCAGTGGAGGTAAAGCCAGGGACAGGAGCTGAGCCTGCCCCTTGCCGTAGCCCCAGCTCTGAGAGGAGCGGCACTGCCTCGTCATAGGACCTTGGGGTCACCCAGCCTCCTCTGTGGGGTTCAGTCTCCCCATCTGAATATCAGGGGCAGGCTAGAAGGTTTCAGAAGCCCTTAACCTTTGACTGGGGGTGTAGAGGTGGGTGGTGCCTGTGTTTGGTGCTTTTTGTTCCATCCAGAGAGGGAAGGAATTAGCCCCACCCAGACCTCTGACCGCAGCACCTCCTGTGTTGCACCAGCACCTGAAGTAGGAATCACAGCCCTGACTTCACCCTACAGTGGAGGCTTTGGGCCCTTTTGAAATGAAAGGCTTCTGCATGGGGAGCTTGGGCTGCTTTGAACACTTAGCAGTGCCTTTGGGGGAAAGAGAAGGCACTGATAGAATGTTTAGAGGCTGTTATCAGGCGTGAGGTGAGGTCCCTGAGGAGCCTACCACCCCCAAGGCACCTTCCCAGAGCCACACCCACCGCATCCTCAGCATGGCTCTATCTCTGGTGCCCAGGCAGGGCCCAGCCTGCCTCCCGCTGCTGAGCCCTCTACAGAGTTGGGATCCCAGCTGCACCAGGCTGGCAGACAGGCAGGCCTTGCGGGAGGGCTGTCACCCCTAAAATACTGCAGCTGTCTTCCCAGGACAGGCTGGTCAGGGAAGGGTGCCCCCCTTGGGCGGATGTGACCCGACCCACAATTTCTTCAGGTGTTCTCACAGTGGGGCCCACTTGTTCCCACTCTGAGCTTCCAAAAAATGGATTCTGTTCCCTGCCTTGCTGTGTATCCCCTTGGGTGGCCTTTCCTATATCTGGGGCCTCAGTTTCCTCAATTGTTTTGGGGGGATCCTGACTGATGGAGTTGCCTCTCTCCCCATGCTTCAGGGGGCTCCCGAGAGTGTGATCGAACGCTGTAGCTCAGTCCGAGTGGGGAGCCGCACAGTACCCCTGAACACCACCTCCAGGGAGCAGATCCTAGCCAAGATCCGGGATTGGGGCTCAGGCTCGGACATGCTGCGCTGCCTGGTCCTGGCCACCCGGGATGCACCCCCGAGGAAGGAAGACATGCAGCTGGATGACTGCAGCAAGTTTGTACAGTACGAGGTGGGTACCAGGCAGGGCCCCCGAGCTGGAGCGTGCATTTGCCCGCAGCAGCTGGGCAGGCAGCCTGTTGAGGATAGCCCAGGCCCCACCTGCATATACCCCCTCTCTGCAGACGGACCTGACTTTCGTGGGCTGCGTGGGCATGCTGGACCCTCCGAGGCCTGAGGTGGCTGCCTGCATCGCACGCTGCCACCAGGCAGGCATCCGTGTGGTCATGATCACAGGGGACAACAAAGGCACAGCTGTAGCTATCTGCCGTCGACTTGGCATCTTCAAGGACACGGAGGACGTGGAAGGCAAGGCCTACACAGGCCGTGAATTCGATGACCTCAGCCTTGAGGAGCAGCGCTATGCCTGTCGCAAGGCCTGCTGCTTTGCCCGTGTGGAACCTGCACACAAGTCCCGCATCGTGGAGTACCTCCAGTCCTTTGACGAGATCACCGCCATGGTGAGGCCACTAGATGGGAGCCTGGGAGAGGTCGTGAGGAGCGGGGGGAGCACTTGCCACAGGGCTTGGAAAGAGCAACCCGTGAACACCTGCCTCTGCTTCATTCTTGGTTTTTTTCAACATTTTGTTACAAAAATCTCAAACACAAAAAGAAATTGAAATAATTTTGCCTGTATATCCTCCATCTAGATTCTACAAATATTTTGTTGTACTTGCTTTACCACATACCTATCCATCTGTTTACCCTTTTTTTTTTCTTGTGGGAGAGACAGAGAGAGTCAGAGAGAGGGACAGATAGGGACAGACAGACAGACAGGAAGGGAAGGAGATGAGAAACATCAATTCTTCGTTGTGGTTCCTTAGTTGTTCTTGGATTGATTTCTCATATGTGCCTTGACCAGGGGGCTACAGCAGACCGAGTGACCCCTTGCTCGAGCCAGCGACCTTGAGCTCAAGCTGATGAGCCTTGTTCAAATGAGATAAGCCTGTGCTCAAGCTGGCAACCTCGGGGTCTCAAACCTGGGTCCTCCACATCCTAGTCCGACGCTCTATCCACTGCACCACCGCCTGGTCAGGCCCATCTGTCTATCCTTAATCCATCTTTTTTTAAGTGAGAGGAGGGGAGACAGAGAGACAGACTCCCGCATGCGCCTGGACCGGGATATATCCAGCAACCCCATCTGGGACTGATGCTCTGCCCATCTGGGGCCGTGCTCACAACCATGCCTGAAGCAGAGGTTCCATGGAGCCATCCTCTGCGCCCGATGCGAACATGCTTGAATTAGTTGAGCCACTTGCTGCAAGAAGAGGAGAGAGAAAGGGGGGAGAGGGAGGGAAGGAGAGGCAGATGGTCACTTCTCCTGTGTTCCCTGTCCGGAATAGAACCCGGGACTTCCATATGCCTTGTTGATGCTCTACCACTGAGCCAACTGGCCAGAGCCTAATCCATCTTTTCTTAAATGCATTTCAAAGTTGTAGACATCAGTACAGGTCACACTTACTTTATTTTTTATTTTATTTATTTTATGTACTTGTTTGTTTGTTTGTTTACAGACAGACAGGGACAGACAGACAGGAAGGGAGAGATATAAAAGCATCAATTCTTCATTGTGGCACTTTAGCTTTTCATTGATTGCTTTCTCATATGTGCCTTGACCAGGGAGCTCCAGCTGAGCCAGTGACCCCTTGCTCAAGCCAATAACCTTTGGTCTCAAGCCAGTGACCATGGGGTCATGTCTATGATCCCATGCTCAAGCCAGCAACTCCAAGCTCAAGCTGGTGAGCCTGTGCTCAAGCTGGTGATCCTGGAGTTTCGAACCTGGATCCTCAGCGTTTTAGGCCGCTGCTCTATCCATTGCACCACTGCCTGATCAGGCTGATCCCACTTTTGACCTAGACCTCACCCCTGACCTGGCCATTATTAATATTGACCTCCAGCCTAACCCAGGCTTTTGCCTTCACTTAAATCCTGACTTGTGGTTCAGCCTTGACCTGGATAATGAACTAGGGACCAACCTTGACTTGATTGCTTAAAACTTTGTTCTTGACTTTATTTTTGACCTTCACAAAGAAGGTCCCTGACCTTGACTTTAACCATTTTAATCTGATTCTTTACTTTTATTTATTTATTTATTTATTTATTTTAATTTATTTTATTTTATCTTTTTTTTTGTATTTTTCTGAAGCTGGAAACGAGGAGAGACAGTCAGACAGACTCCCGCATGCGCCCGACCGGGATCCACCCGGCACGCCCACCAGGGGCGACGCTCTGCCCACCAGGGGGCGATGCTCTGCCCCTCTGGGGCATTGCTCTGCCGCGACCAGAGCCACTCTAGCGCCTGGGGCAGAGGCCAAGGAGCCGTCCCCAGCGCCCAGGCCATCTTTGCTCCAATGGAGCCTTAGCTGCAGGAGGGGAAGAGAGAGACAGAGAGGAAGGGGGGGGGGTGGAGAAGCAAATGGGCGCTTCTCCTATGTGCCCTGGCCGGGAATCAAACCCGGGTCCCCCGCACACCAGGCCAACGCTCTACTGCTGAGCCAACCAGCCAGGGCCTGATTCTTTACTTTTAGCCCAACCCTGATATGGGTTCTAGTTTTGACTTGGACCCTGACTTGATCCCTGACATTGATCTTGATTTCTCCTAACCCAATACTTTATGGTGACCGCAACTTTGATCTGGCTTTTAATCTTGACTTTGACTAACCTCCAACTTCAACCATAACATCACTCCTGATATTGACCATAGCCTTGATTTGGCCTCTGACTTTGACTTGACTTCTACCTTAATCTAACTTTAATCTTGAGCCTGAGTCCAGGCTTGGCTCTGACCTTCATCTTGGCTCCAACTTTCACCTTGACTACAATACTTACCTAGTCCTTGACCTCTGCTACAACCTTGACCTCGTTCCTGATTTGACCTGAACTTTGTCCCTAACTTCAGTTTTATCTTCTGCCCTACTTCCAAACTAAATTTCATCCCTGCACTCATCGTTGACCCGCCCTCATCCCCATCCCACTTCCCCATCTTCCCCAACCTTAGACCTGATCTGCTCCTCAGCTTTGTCCTTGTTCGCACTTCTTGCCTTCAGTTTAGCCTCATCCCTAGCCCGGTTTCTACGCTCATGACCTCACCATCTGTTCTGTTCAGTTGTCTGCTTTCTTGGGGACATCCTCTGAGCTTGGTGATAGGCCGAGTTGAGAGGAGTTGGGGAGGTAGAAGGAACTTCCTCAGGTCTGAACCCACCTAACTTGGCCTTCAGACTGGAGATGGCGTGAATGACGCCCCAGCCCTGAAGAAAGCAGAGATCGGCATTGCCATGGGCTCCGGCACAGCTGTGGCCAAGTCAGCAGCAGAGATGGTACTATCAGATGACAACTTTGCCTCCATTGTGGCTGCGGTGGAGGAAGGCCGGGCCATCTACAGCAACATGAAGCAGTTCATCCGCTACCTCATCTCCTCCAATGTCGGTGAGGTCGTCTGGTGAGGCCTCTCCCCAGTCCCCTGGACCAGCTCTGCCAGGTCCAGGGAAATGCCTGTTCCTGGGAGGGGCCTGCAGGGATGGAGGGACCTGTGATGCCCTGGCTGGGGCCTTGCAGGGTCACACTTCGGGTGGTCCAATACAGGGACACCTTGTTCTTCTTGAGGCCCTGGTGTGCCCCAGTCCCTAAGGAGATAAGAAACTAAAAAGTCCCGTCATCCTTTAGTTCCCAGCCCTAACCTTTCCACTTTCAGAGTCACACAAGATGGGAGAATTAGACCACCTTTGGGCAGTAATGTGTCTGTGTGTGTCCATGTAGTGTACATATGATGTGTGTACCTGAGTGAGAAGTATGTGTACGTGTGTGCATGTGTGTTCTGATGCATCTTTGGGTGTGAGTTCAAGCACAGAGGATTTGTGTAGGGGTATAATTGTGTACATGCTTAGGTTCATATGTGAAAGGTGGCTGTGGGGAATGGTGAACACACATGTGCCTGGACACATGTAAATTCTGCATCTCTGCACATGGGGGCAAGCGTGTCGGTGTTTGCTTGTGTCTGTGAGATTATGTGGCCCATTCAAGGTCTTTGCTCATGTCTGTGAACAAATGTGTATATGCTTAGGCATGCACTGCCCACATGTGTATCCCCTAAAGAGGAGGGTGTCAGGAGTGAATGGTGATGGATGAAAATTTGACTTGGGGGTGAACACAATACAGTGAACAGAAATGTGTTGTAGAATTATATACCGGAAACCTTTGTAATTATGTTAATCAGTATCACCTCAATAAATTTACTTTAAAAAGATAAAATAGAGGACTATGTCCGAAATAGGAGAGGCCTGAAGAGCAGATATGTCCAGGCTCCAGGGCTGGGACTGGGGGAGGCAGGGGTGGCTCGGTGTGAGGCAGAGTTGCATATACACATCAGAACTAGCAGAGCAAGGCAGGCTATGGAGCAGAGCAGGAGCTGGGTCCTCCATCTGTGGGGGCTAGAGCCTATGACTCTGGTTCCAGCATCTTCCTCACGGCAATTCTGGGCCTGCCTGAAGCCCTGATCCCTGTGCAGCTGCTCTGGGTTAACCTGGTGACAGATGGTCTCCCAGCCACAGCCCTGGGCTTCAACCCACCAGACCTGGACATCATGGAGAAGCTGCCCCGGAACCCTCGCGAGGCCCTCATCAGTGGCTGGCTCTTCTTTAGGTATCTGGCTATTGGAGGTAAGTGGGGGCCCCGCCCTCAGTGAGGTTTCGGGAGTTTCCTAAGACCCTGTGGCAGTTAGGCTTGCAAATCGCAGACAGGATGACTCAGCCTGGCTTATGCCAAAAGTAACTGAAAAGGCTAGAGCATGCCTCAGGCATGGCTGGATCGGAGCCTCAGACAGAAGTGTGGCATATTTGGCTCCACCTCAGCTCCATGCTTCTTGTGGCGGCGGAAGGGCTGTTGCAGCTCCAGACCTCTTGCCTCCTTTATGACAATCCCAAATTCAACAGAAGAAAGAGCCTATTATCCTACTTCCTCCATTGTATGATAGAAGTCTCAGGCCTGTTCTTATTGGCCCAAATTGCCTGTTTATCTCTTAGCCAATCACTGATCGCCAGTCACCGCCCACCACTGGCACTGAGGGTCGGTGTCTGAAGACTACGCAGCCTAGAGAAGGAGAGGGTGGTTCCCTGACAGAAATTCAGGGCATTATGAGGGAGGGGACTTGAATTCCAGAAAACCACTGTTGTCCTCTGTAGTTGGTTTCCTCTTGCCCCCCCCTGCAGTGTACGTCGGCCTGGCCACAGTGGCTGCTGCCACCTGGTGGTTCCTGTATGATGCCGAGGGACCTCACATCACCTTCTACCAGCTGGTGAGCAAGGGACAGCTGAGGAGTCTTGCTGGGGTTATTTCTGAGGTAGAACTCACAGCCGAGTGGGAGTTTCGGGGAAAAGGGGTCCAGAACCCTGTGGTTGGCCCATGGCTATCTTTCCCCACCCCCATGCACACATAGAGACATTCGCCACCTGAAGTGCCAAGCTCAGAAGCCACGGGAGCCTGACCAGGTGGTGGCGCAGTGGATAGAGTCGGACTGGGACGCGGAGGACCCAGGTTTGAAACCCTGAGGTCGCCAGCTTGAGTGTGGGCTTACCTGGTTTGAGCAAAAGCTCACCAGCTTGAGCCTAAGGTCGCTGGCTTGAGCAAGGGGTCACTCGGTCTACTGTAGCCCCCTGGTCAAGGCACATATGAGAAAGTGATCAGTGAACAACTAAGGTGCCGCAACAAAGAATTGATACTTCTCATCTCTCTCTCCCTTCCAGTCTGTCTGTCCCTATCTATCCCTCTGTCTGTCTCTATCACATAAAAAAAAAAAAAGGAAGAGAAGAAGAAGAAGAAGCCATGAAAAAACTAGAAAGAACAGCCCAACCCTCAAGCCAGACAAGAGTCTGCCTCCTCTTCCTGTCATTTAGTTGGGGTTGGGGGTGTGACTCAAGGGGCATAACTGCCCACAAATGTCTTACCTTTATTGAGGAAACGCCGAAACATTGAAGGCTCAGAAATATGAGCCCCTCAATAATGGAACTTCAGGCAGAGGGTCAAACTGAGGAAATCAGGAATCTGCCAGCCCCCCCCCCCATAACTAACATGCTTCTCGGGGAAGGGACCACTGATCTCTTGAAGTCTGTTGGCTGACAGATACCCTTCATGGGGCTGCCGTAGCTCAGCACAGCTCTGGAAGCAAGCAAGGAGACCCTCAGCTCTGTCAGTCTGTCCCTCTGACTGAGCAGCCAGTGTATCTCCTTTGCTTACAAGAGCTTTCCTGGCATTCTAGCAAAGCTAGTTGTGGGCCAGTGACCCCTTGCTCAAGCCAGTAATCTTGGGCTTTAGGCCAGCATTCTGTGGGCTCAAGCCAGCAACCTTGGGATCATACTGATGATCCCATGCCCAAGCCAGCAACCCCGCGCTCAAGCTGGTGAACCTACACTCAAGCTGGCTGAGCCCGCTCTCAAGCCAGCGACCGGGGGGTTTTGAACCTGGGACCTCAGTGTTCCAGTTCGATGCTCCATCCACTGCGCCATCACCAGTCAGGTCCACCCTGTCTTTATTACCATCCTTCAAACTGCAGATCTCAAATGTTCAAGGACCAAGCCCCACCCCCCAATCTTCTGACCCCACCCTGATATATCCTGCTGGCTATCACCTCTGGGATAGCCCCAGACCTGTAACACTCACCAAGTCCAAAATCAAATCTATCACCTTTCTACTAAATAATCTCCTCCGTCTGTATCTCAGTTTCACTGCATACCTGTCACCCAAACCAGACACCTGGTGGTCATGCTCGGCATACACTACAGTCTCCAGTCCCCTTAGTGCTACCTTCCCAGCAGTCCTCTGGTCATCCCATTTCTCATTTATCCAGTTGGTCAAGTAATGGCTGTTAGGCACCAACTCTGTGCCAGGCACAGATTACTAGGGCTGTGGCAGTGACTGAGCAGGCATCGTCTCTGCAAAGAGTGATAATCTGGCGAGGGAGAGCCGTGGAAATGGGCAGTCTCAATTCAAGGTGACAAGTGCTTGATCAGAGAAAAGGCAGGTGGCTGTGGGACTCAGAGGTGATCAAGGGTTAGACCTAAGGTAGAACTTTCAGCTCTAGTTGGAGTTTCTGGAGAGGAGCCCAGAGCCCCATGGTTCCTGGACTAAGCTGCTAAAAGGCAGCAGAGCGGTTCAGAGCACAGAACATGGAGTCTGGAGCCGGCCCAGGTTCCCAGCCTAGTTCTATCACATGCTAGCTTTTGTGACTTTGCACAGGCTATGGATCAGGGGTCCCCAAACTTTTTACACAGGGGGCCAGTTCACTGTCCCTCAGACCGTTGGAGGGCCGGACTATAAAAAAAAAACTATGAACAAATTCCTATGCACACTGCACATATCTTATTTTAAAGTAAAAAAACAAAACAGGAACAAATACAATATTTAAAATAAAGAACAAGTAAATTTAAATCAATAAACTGACCAATATTTCAATGGGAACTATGCTCCTCTCACTGACCACCAATGAAAGAGGTGCCCCTTCTGGAAGTGCAGTGGGGGCCGGATAAATGGCCTCAGGGGGCCGCATGTGGCCCGCTGGCCGTAGTTTGGGGACCCCTGCTATGGATAATGGTCCCTATCTCACAGAGCTATTGAAAGGATTAACTAAGTACCTGTAAAGTGATTAGACCAACACAGCACATAGCAAGAGCTGTGTAAGTGTTAAGTTATACACTTAATCCAGAAGGGCTTTGCAGGATAAGGTAAATGGGAAATAGCCAGGGAGGCACAGGAAAGGAGTAGGCAGAGCAGTGGCTTCCCCCCAACAAAACAGGCCCCCACTTCCACAGGGGCTCCCAGCGGACCTGTTAGACAGAGTTCCCACCCTGAGCACCTCATAATTAACAATTTAGGAGGCCTCACTGTGACCTATGACCTGAGTATCATGCATGCACGGCAGGTGCTCACTGGTGAAACCCAGAAGGTCTAAACTGGGCAGGGTATTTATGACAAGAGCAACAGATCTATGGAAACATCTTGATAGGATCCTGTTGAAATTTCTCCCTTGTGCACATGTGCATAAGGATCTGAGTGTGCACGTGCCCAGGTGGGAGGAGTGCGTTGCATGTGTGCGCGCGTGTATGCATAGGCCACTACAGTCTGGGAGGGCCCAACTGGGCAGAGCACTTGGTTTTCCTGGCCATGGGGTGGGTTCAAAGTTTATGATCAGCACCAAATAAAAACATGTACTTGTCCAAAACCCTGGAGCTTGCTTTTTGGAGAAAATCTTGCTGTTGATTTAACTAAGACTCTCCATCTTTTTATTAAAATAAGAAATCTAGCCAAGCCATAGTTGTTTATAATTTTTCATATCCTGCATGAAAGAGAAGAGGACAGTGTCAGTGGCCCTTTCTGGCTGATAGAGTCCCCTCCCCCGCAGTTCTGCAGTGTGGGAACATGGAGGTCAGACTTCCAGTCATTTCACAGGTTTCTCTTTGAGGGTTATTTTCACAGCATGTGGCCCAGTTTCTCAACCCCTTAGCTTAGAAGACCTCTTGAGTTCAGAGGAGTCTCCAGAGGACAAATTTATGGTCCGGGACAAAGGAGCTGTTTAATGGTTACACATGTTCGCCTGTGCCCTGTGATGTGCAAGAGAATAAGCCCAGTCCTCAGGCCCGGCCTCAGTCCAGCATCTTATCACCCCGATCCTGTGAGCCAGGCTGACGGGCGGGAAGAAAACTCCCCCGAGGCTGCAGGGGTGAGGGCCACTTCCTTATCAACCCTGAGAGCTTCTTGTTGATTAGATAGAAGCGGGATAGTGAGACCGTGCCTGGCAGTTCATTAGTCATGTCCGAAGCAAAGGGCAGGTCTGGCAGAGCCCAGTGTCAGTGGCGTACATGGAAGGAGGCGTGAATGGAATCCATCTTAATAGTGCTGAACAGGGCACGTGTAGCCCTGCCCTTCTACCCACCAGAGGAGAACTCTATGCAAGCATGGTTTTACCGACTGGTTTTCCTATGTGTTTGTTTATTCAGTGTTCTCAGTCACTACTCCCACTCCAGGAAGAGCCCGGCCCCGCCCCCTGACTCCAGGGCCCCCTGCTGTACTCCCCAGCCTAATGCCCTGCTCTCTCCGTCCCACTGTCCCCCTGCCCCAGAACGGTCTGCCCTTCTCCCCGGCACGGTGCTGTCCATCTGCCCCCATCTGGGCTGAGCGCCCTTCCCTCAACCCACCCCGTGCGGCGTGCTGCTCACTGCTGGTCCTGAGTCCTCAGTGTGGGCCGCGGGTGGAGAGGCTTCCTTCTTCCCGCACACCAGCGCCTTCCCTGACCGCTGTTCTCCCTGCCCCGCCTGCCCCCACCACCGTGCCCTCAGAGGAACTTCCTGAAGTGCTCTGAAGACAACCCGCTCTTTGCCGGCATTGACTGCGAAGTTTTCGAGTCCCGCTTCCCCACGACCATGGCCTTGTCTGTGCTGGTGACCATCGAGATGTGCAACGCTCTCAACAGGTGAGCCGGGCTGCGGGGCCTGGCGCTGGGGGTGAGGGCATGGGGCCTGAGGCTTCAGAGTAGGGAGCTAAGGGTCAGCTGGGGCCCAGGATTGGGGTCAGAGGTGTCTGGTATTGCTCTATGAGAGTTAGGGTGTCCAAGATTGGGGGTTGAGAGTCAGGGACTTCAGGATTGGGGTCTGAGGGTCAGGGTGTCCAGGACTGGGTCTGAAGATAAAGGGTCTGAAGATAAAGGGTTCTAAGTGTCAATGAGGGCCAGAACTGGGACCCAGAAGACAAAGAGGTCTGAAGAAATAGAGGGGCCAGGATTGGGTTTGAGAGATGGAGAGAGGGGCCAGGCCACTGGGGGCTGAGCAGGCAGCCGTGACACACCTCTACTGCCCTGACCTCCCAGAAGTGCTCCAGTCCTTAGGCCCGATCAGGGACATGCTGAGGCTCAGGCTACGCCCTGCACCTCCACACGGGGCATCTACGACCTACAGTGGGGCGGCCTGCGGCCTGGCCCAAAGTGAGTGCCCTGTACCCTGGGCAGTGTCTCAGAGAACCAGTCGCTGCTGCGGATGCCACCCTGGCTGAACCCCTGGCTGCTGGCGGCGGTGACCGTGTCCATGGCCTTGCACTTCTTTATCCTGCTCGTGCCGCCCCTGCCCGTGAGTCCGGGCCCTGCCCTGCCCTGCCCTGCCCTGCCCTGCCCTGCCCTGCCCTGCCCTGCTCCAGCTCCAGGGTGACCAGGTCCCAGTCCTCTGACAGGCAGCCAGGGCTGGTGGCTGGGCCGTCCTGAGCCCCTTTGTGACGGGAGCACCTGGAGGACAGAGAAGAGGGAGGTGTGAGATGTTCACTGAATGAAGCCTGTGCTTGGACCATCCTCCATGTGTGTCCCCCACTTTCAGGAGCCCCCAGATTTCTTGGGGAACAGAGGAGGTGGGGAATCTCCCAAGGCTGGGTCAGGAGGAAAGATGACCTCCGTTCTTTCCTGGTGCAGAATCCCTCCCACTGCCCTATGGGACCCATGGGCCTTTGTCCTGTGGGTGAGGACTGGGGAGGGCACTTCAGGCGGAGGAAGTGAGTCAACAGAGATCTGGAGGGGGAACCGTAAGGGGCGTCTTGGATGCACTCAGGAAGAGTCCTTTGCAGCCTGCCTGGGTGGATGAAGCAGGTGGATGGCAGGGGCGGGGGACAGTCCTTCCTTTAACCACACGTCCCCCTGCAGCTCATTTTCCAGGTGACCCCACTGAGCGGGCGCCAATGGGTGGTGGTGCTCCAGATATCTCTGCCCGTCATCCTGCTGGACGAGGCCCTCAAGTACCTGTCCCGGAACCACGTAGATGGTGAGTGACAGGCTTCAGCCCCTCCCACCCGCCTTTATCTGCCAGCTGGCTGCAGTGAGCAGATGGGGGGTGCTCCTGACTCACCAGGTGAAGGACACGAAGGGGCTCCGAGGCGTCTGCAGGGGGTGGGCCCTGGGTTCACTGGGCAGCCAGGTGAGCACTGCTCAGGCTGCTGCCTCGCTCACCTCACTGCTGCCACCCGGGACAGTCTCTCAGGTATGGAATGGGCGGCCACTGACCTCCCAGACCCCAGACGACACTGGGTTGGCCTCTTTGGTGCCACCTTGTGGATGGGTAAAGGTGGAATTATCCTGTTTCTGAATTCACAGTTCTAGGTCTGCCTTACTTCAGGAATGGAAGACAGAATGGCGGGGGCTGGGATGGGGGCGGCATGTAGAGGAGCGGTCTGGGGCATGGTGTTCGTCTGCCTGCTTCTGCCAGAGGGTCTCAGAGCGGGTGAGAAAGATGCTCACAGTCAGAGCAGCCCGGAGAGGGATGGGGGCGGCATGTAGAGGAGTAGTCTGGGGCATGGTGTCCGTCTGCCTGCTTCTGCCAGAGGGTCTCAGAGCGGGTGAGAAAGATGCTCACAGTTAGAGCAGCACGGAGAGGGAGGAAGCAGGGCCGAGAAATTCCTCGCTCCTGGGAGTTGGCGCCAAGGAAGTAGCCCCTTGGCCAGACTGCTTCAGCGTCTGGGTTAGAGGCAGCAGTGGCCCGGCCTGCCCTGGGGCGCTGGGTCCCTGAGAGCCACCTCTGGCAGGAATGTCTCCGGCCCCAGGGGAGGGTGCCTGGGAGAGCTATAAATAAACCCTGTGCCTGTCATTCCACGGGGACCAGGCATGCAGTTGGCCCCCATCTCCCACGCTGGCCAGCCCTCCTGGGTGCTGCAAGTATTTTATTTAATTTTATTTAAAAAACTGAAACAAGTTGTGTGTGTGTGTGTGTGTGTCTCTCTCTCTCCCTCTCTCTCTCCCTCTCTCTCTCCCTCTCTCTCTCCCTCTCTCCCTCTCTCTCTCCCTCTCTCTCTCCCTCTCTCCCTCTCTCTCTGGAGCAGGCCCACCACAGTTCTGTCCAAAGGGTGACCTAGCATGTTGGGGCTGGGGGAGCACAGGTGGGTGGAGTTGGTGCTCAGCTGAAGCAAGGCTTGCTGGCGCCTGCGGGTGGGGCAGGGGGAGCCGAACAAGGCATTCTAGCCCTCGAGTGGTTCTTTCTGGCCCACCCTCTGTGGACACCCCTGGGGAGGTGAAGAGAGGGAAATAGGTCTGCAGCTCCACCCACGGAGCCCGAGGCATCCCGGCTCTGGCCAGGGCTCAAGGGTGGTCTCCCGGGTAAGTCTCTGGCCCACTGTAACCACACTGATTCAGCTGGGAGGCCAGCCTCCTGGGATGTGGCTAGGTCCGGCAGCTCTCTTGTCCTCAAAAGCCTTCCCAAGCTGCCACAGCTGCCAAAGGGGCTCGGCACATTTTCTTCAGAAAACTTAATAGTGAGAAACTTCCTTGGCCAGTAGGGAAAGTCTGTGTCCTGGGCAAGGGCACTGGCTTGGCTACCTGGCTTGTCCTAGCACTGTCTGCGGGACAGTGGGCCCAGGCGGAGGCGGAGGAGCCCCTCGCTGGCGGGGAGGGCTGGGGCAGGGTTGCGGTGGGTCCTCTAAAAGGTGGGGTTTGATGGGGGTTTGAGAAGGGAGCATGGAGCCCAGTGGAAGAGGGACAGGTGAGCGTGGCTTGGCATCTCTAGTGGGGCTGGGGCTTGGAGTGCGGGGTGGAGAGGTGTGATCAGAGGTGGGGCAAGGCCTCAAATACCAAGATAGGGACTCTGGACATTATCCTCAGGGCAGTGTGAGCCACAGAGGGTAGAAGCACAGGAAGGGCTGGGGTGACCATGGAGGGTGGACGGGATGGGTTGAGACTAAAGGCAGGGAGGCTGCTGAGCTACACTGAGCTGGTCCGGGGAGGAGACACTGAGTCCCAGCCCAGGGGGAGCTGGTCCCAGGAAACAGCTCCACCTCCACCATTAACCTGGGATGTTGACCTTGGTCCTGGAGAGGTTTGGCTTTAAAGGGTGGTGCCCTGCTGTCGCTGGAAGCCCTGACAGCTCTGCACTGTGCAGCTGCAGTCCCTGGGGCCTCCTCAAGCCAGACGGCGCGGGGGTGAGAGAGGGGACCCTGTTACGTTCCCAAGACAGTCTGGTGGCCTTTTAGGGAAGTTCTGCTGAGGCCTGATGCTCATGGCTTCCCCGTGATTTATGAGGGATGTGTCCTGGGGAGAGTTGTGGATCCTGGGTCAACCCCAGGGCGTTGAGGGGGTCCTCTCACCCCGCCCTCTGGCTCTCCCCAGGTGTGACTGAGCAGCTGTCAGGCAGAGGCCTGCGGGCTGGGCCGGGCTGAGGGGAGGGGAAGCGTGGACAGGCTGAGTGTGGACAGGCCTGGGAGGCGGCTTGCACTTTATTCTGAGTCCAGTGGGGAACCATCCAAGGGACTGATGAGCTGCATTTGTAGCGTGATGCCAGGGGCAGGAGGGTGATGGTGAGGTAAAATGGAGGCTAAGGCCAGGGCTGGGAGGCCATGAGGCCTGGGGGCAGCTGGGAGAGATGAGCTCATGAGATGTAGGTGGTAAAATCAGCAGGCCTGGGTATATGGGATAGTGGAGGCATCAGGGATGCCATGGTGTCTAGATTTCATGGTGCGGGATGTGGTTCTTAATAGTAAAAACAAGAAGAGCCTGACCAGGCAGTGGCTTAGTGGATAGAGCGTCGGACTGGGATGCAGAAGACCCAGGTTTGAGACCCCGAGGTCACCAACTTGAGCCCAAGGTCACTGGCTTGAGCAAGGGGTTACTCGGTCTGCTGAAGGCCCGCGGTCAAGGCACATATGAGAAAGCAATCAATGAACAACTAAGGTGTTGCAACGCGCAACGAAAAACTAATGATTGATGCTTCTCATCTCTGCATTCCTTTCTGTCTGTCCCTGTCTATTCCTCTCTCTGACTCTCTCTCTGTCAATAAATAAATAAATAAATAAATAAATAATAAATACAAGAAGACACGATGCATTGGGATGGGCTGGGGGTTGATGGAACACGGAGTGCAGGGGGTCGGGGGACACCGGGGGAATGTGTTTGGGCAGCAACCGGGTATGATATGCAGGGCGGCAACTCGGCAGATGCAGAGGGGCTGGGGGTCCACTGGGGGTCCACGGCGGGATGCCGTGGGAGGGTGGCGCTGTCGTGGGAGAAATGGAGGATGGAAAGGCCAGAAGGAGCCAACCTGGAAGTGTGCGCTCATCATACACGTTAACACATTCCCCGGGTTCTCTTCCAGAAGAAAAGGACCACAAGTGAGTGCTGGGAGTCCAGTGGAGTCTCCAGCGTGTACCTCAGCCTGACGGTGCCCCAGCATTCGCCCTGCGCCCTGCCCTGCCCGCCACCGCACTGGCCTGCTTGCTTGCTGAGCCCTCTGAGGCTGGGATGGCCACCCCCAGGCCAGTTCCACTTGCCTGGGACTCTCCTGGGAAGCTGGCCTCCGAAGCTCTGGCCTGGGAGAGGCCTGCCCAGAAGCCCATCCAGAGATGCAGAGCCCTGCCCCTCCCCCACATCCACAAGCACTCTCTGGAGCCTGCTCCCCCTTGCTTGGAGGCTGGGCATTTCCTTGGTGACAGGCATCTCTGTACTAAAAGGGGACTCCTGGAGGCGAGTCTGTCCAGCTGTGACCTCTTGCTTACTGCCTGGTTTGGGACCTGGTCAGCTGGGAGTGAAAGGGGGGGACATCTGGGCCCAGCTGTGCACAGCAACAGCAGGCAACCCCGCCATGCACTCTGTTTTGCTTCCACAAAGTCGGGTCATGAGGGCTTAAGCCTCTTTCTGTTTATATGTACAAGGAGCTGAAGGGTCAGAGAGAGACAGGATTGGGGGAAGGAGGCTAGGCAAGGACCCCCTTTCCTGGGAGATAGCAGCCTCACTGCCTCTGCTTGGCTCACTCCTGGACTCAGGTTTTGTCTTAAGCCAACGACAGACGCCCTCTCTGTCTACCTAGTCTACCAAGAGGGGCCGGGTTTGCCCTCCACATCCCTGGCAGTTGAAACCCCCGACATTCTTGGGTTCCTGACAACTGTAGCCTACCACCCCAGCCCTGTGCTTGACCATCTCATGGTCTGCACGGCGGAGTGATTCTAAATCCCTGGACTTAGCCTCACTCTTTGCCCCAACCCCACACACTGAGCTTGAAAGGGTGTCACGCAGAATGGCTAGTTACGAAAGGGCACTTCCTCTCCCTCCCTTTTCTTGCCGGAGGAACCCATGTCCATGTGGAGTGTGTCAAACAAGAGGAAAAGCGTTTGATGGACAGAAATGATCTTTTAACTCGGCTTTTGCCCCTTTGACAAAATTTAGTTGTAGAAGAAAGCAGTGAGTAAATGACTGTGTCCTCTCCCTTCCTACAGAGTGTACAAAGTGATTATTTTATATGTAAATCAAGACTCACATTGCTGTCCTGGTCCTCAGCCTGCCTTGCAGACAGGTGGGCTGCAGGTTCTGCAGCGCCACCCCCACCCCATCGGGTTCTGGAGGGGTGGAGAGAAGCGGAGTTGGGCCGGTCTCCTGGTGCCAGCGCACTTTCTCTGCTTCTTTCCTGCTGGGGGGGGAGGGGTGGGAGACCCCAGTGGGAGCAGGAGGGGACAGGACCCTGTTCCCACCTGCTAGCCTGCAGTTTGGTAGAGAAATAAAGGTTGAGTGCCTGGGGCACCGGAGGACCGTCAGCGTCTGTGTTCCTGGAAGGTGGCCCCACCATCTGCCCTCTGGGTATCTACCTGGGGTTCCGCGGGACCCACTCCCCACCCCGGGAAACCTGAGCAGACGTCTGGGGCTCCCACATCGCCAGCCAGGGATCCTTGTCGTCCTCTGAAACCGGGCGCAGGAGAGGCACTGACCTCCCAAGGCACACCGGACGGAAGAGGCAGCACTGCCTGCTCCTCCCAGGAGCAGCACTTGACTGTGCACGTGTTCACAACCTTTACATAAATTTAACTTTACACGTCACCACTGAGAAAGCTGAGGCTGGGAGGGGTTCAAAGCTTGGCCCAAGGCAGGGCTGGGCCAGGAGCCTGACCAGCAGGGGCTCCTGTGCTGCACAGAGGGCCCAGCCTTGGCTGTTCTGTAGGTTGTGTCTCCGAGTCTTGCTCTGTTTCCTTCCTCTCGAACCCCAGGATGCCACCCACTACCTGCCCTCTAAGCCCAGCTCAAATGTACGTCTCCAAGGCTTCTCTCTTGGTTTACACTGTCTGGGGGGCCTTTGCCAGGTTGCTTGAGATCAACTTCTGAGTCACCCAGGTGGCCCTGCCCCCTGGGAGGAGGGTCTCTGGGGAGGGAATAGCCATGTTCTCACGTCCCCTTGTTACCCTCTAGAGGGCAGACTCACTGTAGAAGTTTCCGCATCTTTTCAACGCAGGCGCTGCCCACACAGCCAGCAGCAGGATTGACTACATACTTTTGTAGGACTCTGTAAAATGAAAATATTGAGACCCTTGTTCAAAAATTAAGAATTTCATAACAATGACAGCAGAGCCTTAAACCAAGCACTGAGCCTTTCTGAATACAGGCTCCTGTGTGACTGCATGGGTCACACATCCATGAAGCCAGCTGGAGCTGAGAAGACAGGGCCTGCCTTTAGGAACTGCCAGGGTTTAGTTGGGATGACGGGGCAAGATCGGGGGCATAGAGCCAAGGGTGGGCAGCAGGATTCTCCCTTCTACAAGGTCCATCTAGAAGACCTCTGAGATCACAAAGCCTTTTTCAACCTCATCTCCAGGGCGCTCAATCATCTCCATGAGATGGATCAGGCAGGGGTTAGGGCTCATCCTACAGACAAGCAGCCCGCAGTTCCTGAGAGTCTGACCATCTGGCTGGCCGCATCATGGTGGACAGGCAGCGCAGGGAGCTAAGACAAGCCTAGGGGGCTTCCGGAGAAGGTGGGCCGGCTTCGGTGCTCCCAGCCACCACTGGGGCTCAAGGCCAGGCTGGCCTGAGTCTGGCCTTGTCCAGCCCGTAGCCTGGAGCTCGACAGGCCAAGATGGAGCAGCCAAGGTAAACAGAGGTTCCCCACCTCAGCACCGCTCGCCAGGGGCAGGAGGGAATTCCAGGGCCAGCCCCAGCACGCTTCCCACTGGCTCAGGAGTGGCAGCTGCCAGCATGCTCACGGCCTTCCTCTGCCCGCTTCAGCTCCCCGCACCCCCGGGCCGCACCCTCACAGGGGCAGGAGGGACCCACCGGGGGCTGCACTGGGAGAAATGGGGGGTCGAAAACAGAAAACGAAGACATACGTCTATGCAAGACCTGAACCCAGGTGTCCATAGCGGCTTTATTCATCATAACCCTGAACTGGAAACAGCCCAAATAAATGCGCACCAACAGGAGAGGGGCAGACAGCAGTGTGTCCACACAACGGAACCCTTCTGGGCAATGAAAGGAGCGAGCCCAGAGATGCAGCAGCAGCAGCAGCGGCATGGGAGGCGCTTCAAACCCGGGGCTGAGTCACCGAAGCAGACGCAAAGGCAGTGAACACTGATTCCACCTCCGTGAAGTTCTAGAAAAGACAAGACAAATCTGTAGGGCAGAGCAGCTCGCCAGGGGCTGGGGGCTGGAGAGAGTGCTAGCTGAGGGCAGGAGGGAACATTCTAGGGTGATGGGCAGGGGTTACATGCATTTGTCAAAACTCAGCAAACTGTGCCTAACATGCATACATTTGAATTGTATGTAAAGTATATAGCTCATTACAGTTTGATTTAGAAGAAAAGGAGCCGGAGGAGGTGTGTGTGTGTGTGGGGGGCACACAGTTACTATGTGGGTGCCAAGCTGTCGGCATCCTCAGTAGATGGGGAGGACACCAACCTCCTAAGGGGTGCTCAGTGTTCCTACCCACATCCCGGGGTAGGAAGAGGCCGGGACCAAGAGGAAGTGGCCCAAAGGCAGCAGAAGGGGTGGTGGTGGGAGGGTGATGCCTCCGATACTCAGGAGAGGGGCTCCAGCCAATCCCGGCTCAGAGCAGCAGGGGGTAGAAGAAGCCGGAGAAGCCGTGCAAGGTCTGGGCAAAGGGGAGAAGTCAACCTCGGGGGCCCTGCTGCAGCCACACCACAGATGCCTACTCCCCAACTTCCTAGACAGTCTACATTGGGGGGGAGGGGAAGGGCCCTGTTCCAGGGGCCTCTGGTGGGCTTTGGCATTGGGTGACTCTCTGGGACACCAAGGGAGGCCCAGATGGCGTGGGGGGTTGGATTGAACTCTGTAGGCAGAGTTGGATTGAACACCTGCAACCTTGGAAACTCTCAGTGGCTACAGAGACCCCAGTGGAGCCTGTGCGGACCCCCTGGAGGCCTGGGCTGGCCTCCAGGATAGGCACAGGCCCCCTCCACACTCCACAGAGCCGCTAAATTTAGCCAGGCAGGGGAGGCTGTCCTGGGCCGAGCGCTTGGCAGCACAGCCTTGTCTCCCTACAAGGCCCGGCCGGTACCCAAGCTGGCCACCCGGCCTTTGGGCTTATAAGGCTGGTCTGGAGAATCCCAAGTGCTGGAGTCTTGGGGTGGGCACTGGGCCAAGCGCTCAGACTTTGGGGAGTCTCCGTCCTGGCCACCAGCAGACATAGGAACTACTTGCTGTGTGACCTTGGGCAAGGCACCCAACTCACAGAGCCTCAGTTTCCTTATCTCTGTAAAATAAGATTCTGGCACCTACCTCATGGGGCTGTTTTAAAAAAACCTATCGAGGGCAAAAACACTGTGTCCCTATAAACTCTTACCCCCACCTTGGCCACCTCTGGGCCGCCCCCTCCACAATGCCTAGAATAAACACAGGTGTCTGTCCCCAGAATGCTGGGGTTGGGTCCAGGGGCAGGAAAGCACAGGCCTCGGATGGAAAGGTGCATCTTGGAACTAATGAGACATTGACCTTATCAGTTTCTCTTGGGGAGTTATTAGCAAGAAAAGAGATTTGGGAAGAGAAAAGTAATTGCTTTTATTTCTTTTTCGTTTGGACACATTTTGGATGTGATAACAACCCCAATGAAACAGTCCTCCTTGCCAGTTTGTGTTTTGAGTATCAGAGTCAGAACCGAGGCTAAGAGCAGCACATGTATGCACCCCAAGCAAGTCTGTCTGAGCGGCTAAGGCAGGGGTCCCCAAACTACGGCCTGGCTTGCAGCTGCATGCAGCCCCCTGAGGCCATTTATCCGGCCCCCTCCGCACTTCCGGAAGGGGCACCTCTTTCATTGGTGGTCAGTGAGAGGAGCACATTGACCATCTCATTAGCCAAAAGCAGGCCCATAGTTCCCACTGAAATACTGGTCAGTTTGTTGATTTAAATTTACTTGTTCTTTATTTTAAATATTGTATTTGTTCCCGTTTTGTTTTTTTTTACTTTAAAATAAGATATGTGCAGTGTGCATAGGGATTTTTTCATAGTTTTTTTTTATAGTTCGGCCCTCCAACGGTCTGAGGGACAGTGAACTGGCCCCCTGTGTAAAAAGTTTGGGGACCCCTGGGCTAAGGGGACCCATTGGAGCCTGTGCAGACCCCCTTGAAGGCACGGGCCCCCTCCACACACCACAGAGCTGCTAAATTTAGCCGGGCAGGGGAGGCCATCTGTCTGTTGGTCCATCTGCCCTTCAGCAAGCCTAGATCCTTGGAGGAGAAGGAGAAGCAGTGAGGTGGGAAGGGGAGGAGGAGGTCATGGTAATGGTGTGGAAGGGACAGGCACTGATTGGAGAATGACTGCCTGACTTACTTCCCTTCTTCTCCCTCCCCCTTCCCTTCTCTCCCCCTCCCCTTCTCCCCCTTCCCTTCTCTCCCCTTCCCTTCTCCCCCTTCCTCCCCTTATTTAGCAACTGCCACCCTCCTGAGCATGGTGTCCCCGTGGGGATGTGTGAGTGGACACAGAGATGGCTCAGACACAGTGGCAGCATCCACCCGACTCCCCATTGCAAGCCGGTCATATCCTGAGGCCTGCTGTTCCAAGTGCCTTAGGGTCAGCTGGGAAAGGGACAGGCCCTTTTGTCTGGGGTCAAGACCAGGCTGAGGAGCTGTGGCCACCACAGCTCTGGTCCCAGCATCTCTGAGTTTTTCCTTAGAAAAGCCCAGGATGTGGTTCTTACTGGCCCCCTTGAAGGTGGCGTCGGACGGACCGCTGAACTTGAGATTGGCAGGAATGCAGGAATTCTGTGTGGGGTGAGGCTGATCCGCCTGACGCCTGACAGGGGAACCGACCCGGGGTGCTGGAAGGGGCCCTTGGTCTGCCTTCTGTGGGGCCCCTGGCTGTCTAGCAGTGGCTCTACTTGGACAGACAGCTAGGGTTCCCAGCCCAGGGCCTGGCTCCCTGCCCGGGACGATTTCCTAGCTAAAAGCCTGCGTGCCAGGAAGAAGACTCCTATCAGCCTTCCGAGTGAGGCAGCTTGGACTTGGGGACAAGGAGGCTCTGAGGACACCCAGGCTCATCTCATCTTCAGAGGAAGCCCTAAGGACACTCAGCTTAGATTGAGGGCCAGCCAAAGAGGCTTTTCTGCTTCAACCCAGGTCCTTCATACAGCCCAGGGTGAGCTTGGACAACTCATCTCTCCTTCCTGAGCTCCACTGTCTTTATCTGCAAATGAGGTGGGGTTTGAGGGAGGCCTCCAGCGCTAAGGGTTCTGAGACCTGATAGGGACCCCCACCCCATCCGAATCCCAGGATCCCTGCCTTCAGGGCCTGGGGTGGGGTTGAGGGCAGTTGAGGGCAGAGACTGCAGAGGGGCTGTGCCCTAAGCTCAGTAGTGGCTTCAAGTTCTCTGAACTCAGGATTGTCAGCCATTAGGGAAATCCCATTATTGTCCCCATTTCACAGATAAGGAAGCAGGCTTGGAGAGGACAGAAAACTTAGCAAAGCCCCCAGAGGCAGCAGGTGGCAGAGCTAGGTATGTAACTGAGGCCCGGCTGATGTAAGGCCTGCCCAGCTGGGTCTTAGGGAGCCCAACAGTGATGTGTGGCAGATGTGGCCCTTGCTCTGTCTGGGCATCAGCCTCCCTCTGCTCATCTCGGGGAGGTGGAGGTGTGGCTGGGACAGGGCAGATGGTAGGAAAGGTGGAAAGGGAGATGCCAACCTGACGCTGAGAGTGACTGGGCACAGGCCAGGCTTGGACTCAGGGACGGTGGATAGAAGGCGGCCTACAAAGACAATGATGGGGGGTCCTGCCGTCGGCTCCGGAAGTGTCAGGCAGTTGGACCGGAAGCAGCCCTCCTTCCTCTTCTGCCCTCCTGGCTGTAGGCCCCAGGGGCTGAACTCCCCACCTGGGGAAGAGGTAGGGTGGGGAGGATGTTTGGATATGGGGATGGGTCCCTGGTTTGGGGAGGGCTCTATCCTATAGCCACTCCACCCAAACCCTGGCCAGAGCCCCCAGTCCTGTTCTGCCAGGTTTACAGGGGGCTGACAGCTTTATCTTTCCCTTGTGATGGGTGGCCTGTGGTTTCCTGCCAACAGCTCCTGTTTCCGGAGGCCAAGCAGGGTCCAGGCGGAGCCAGGAGGGGCAGAGGGGGTTGGGCCCGGGTGGCCCTACCAGCCCCGCCCCTTATCCATCTTTGGGAATTTATTTGTCCACAGGCGCGGCTGTCCAACAGTCTATTGCCTGCCAGGGAGCAAAAGCTGCTCTGGCATCCAAGGATTCTCCCTCCTAGCCCAAGAGCCTCCAACTGACCTCTGACTCCTGACCTCTGGCCCCACCTGCCCTGCCCTGCCCCGCCCTTTGTAAGGCGCTGGAAGGCCCTAGAAACTGCTGTGAACGAGGGTGTTTGCTCACCGAGAGAGCAAAGGCTGTGCAGGGGCTCAGCGATCAGCCCCGGGCAGGCCGCCATGGCACGGCGGCTCCGGGACGAGCTGGCTGCCTTCTTCTTCGAGTACGACACTCCCCGCATGGTGCTCGTGCGCAACAAGAAGGTGGGCGTCATCTTCCGCTTGATCCAGCTGGTGGTTCTGGTCTACGTTGTTGGGTGAGTCCAGCCCCCTCCCTGCTACCCTCTTATACCCAGGCCTGTCTTCCAGGCTCTGGGACGCCCCCCATCACTCCCAGGAGCCCCTCTTCCTCTCCAAGTGTTGTCATCCTTCCTGACAAACCATGGCACTGTTGAGAAGGAATGCAAGCCTGCTAACTCACTGTCCAGCTGGGGAAACCGAGGCACAGAGAGGCAAGCAACGCCATCCTGGGTCTTCCGGTGAACAAGATGCAAAGCTGCTGGGTTCTGAGGAACTGACACTAGTGACAGTTCTCTCAAGTGGTGAGTGGCTTTGGAGGCCAGGGCCCCAGTGAGCCACAGCTAGAGTCCCTCTACCTCTGACCTCCTAGCTAAACCAGGCCTGTACTGAGAGAGGCCACACCCTATCCGACAGGCCCTGCTCCCACGGGCCCTGCCTGAATGAGGGGCATCCTGGGATATCTGAGATTTCTGGAGGAGAGAAACCCTCAAATTTGAAACACCTGATGCCTTAATGGGGGTCTATCAGGCAAAGGTTGGAGGTCATTCTGGTCTCAGGGATGACAGCTCCTTTCTGGACATCTTGGGACTTATCCCATTGTCCCAGGAGTAAGGGACAGAAGCAGGGTGGGACTCCTCTGCAGCCTGGATAATTTGGCGACCATGCAAAGGCCGTCTTCCTGAAATCAGTCTGGCTATCCTGGGGCCAAGGCTGGCCTGGCAGCGGCTTGTGTGAGCACACGTGTGTGTGTGTGTGGTATGTGGATGCATGTGTGTCATACCCAGAGCTCTGTGTGGGTGCATGTGCCCTCATGTGTTGGGGTGCCCACATGTCCATGCCCTGTGGCTGAGGTAGCTGGGTGCCTAATGCATGTGCCCCCTTGTGGGGGGCGTCATGTCTACTCACAGGAACTCTTCAGAGGGCTCCTGGAGGCCCCAGGGCCACTGAAGGGAGCTCAACCCCTGCTGGGGAGTCTGGGGTGGCTGGCAGCCCCCACCTGACTCTGCTGTGTGATTCTGAGGCCCCTGCCCCTCTGGTCTCCATGTCCCCACTTCTGTTGCAGGGCCAGACCAGGACTGTTGACTGGAGCCCAGGCTGGCTTAACAGAGTCCTGGTCCCCCAGGACCTGTGGCATCCAAAACAGCCTTCCCTCTGCCCCGCCTAGCCAGGCCCAGGGAATGACACCTTTCGGCTTCTTCCTCTCTCCTATTCATAAACCAGTGTGACATCTGCAATGTCATTTGAGCTTGTGAGGGAGATTGAGGCTCAGGGAGGAGCAGTGAGGTTTCCAGGTCACCCAGTGAGTCAGCCGTAAGTCCCTGTCACAGGGAGGCCTCCTGACCACTGGGCCTCAGCTCTGCCTTCCCCTATCCCACCTTACAAGGGCTCCTATCTAATGGAGCACTGGTGGTGTGATGCCTGACCCGCAACAGGCCAGAAACTCCACCGTGAGACGGGAGACGTACTTCTGACCCTGCAGGGAAGAAAGCCTTCTCCCGCTCACCCCTCACCCAGAGGCTGGGAGAGTGTTGTCCTCACTCTGACCCTTATGGCTCCCTCTGTCTGCTTTCAGGTCAGCACTGGGAGCAGTGCCAGGACCTCCTGTGTGCTGATCACAGACTGTCAGAGGGGAAGGGACAGCCCTCCCACCCCACCTTGTGCAGCATATGCCTCAAGCTACCGTTCAGTCCTGAGCAGTCACTCCAGTGACCTCGCGCCCTCTCTCCTCCTCTCCCCCCCTCCAAGATCTACTCAGTTTCTAAATAGATGTGGTCTCCTTGGCATCAGTGAGGCTGAGAGACACTGAGTATTTAGCCTGGATCTCGCCGCTAGAAAGAGGCTGAACCAGGATTTGAATCTAACAGTGTGGCTCCAAAGTCGGCCTCGATATCCTGGAAGGGAAACCTGTTTAGGGAGGGAGACTGACCTCCCGAGTCACTGAGCAGAGCCAGGAATGCAGGGTCCCTCCCAACACCCCTCAGTCCCACCCTCAAGTCCAGCCTTCTGCTCCTGCTTGGGCTGTGACTCCTGCTGTCTCTGGCGCCCTCGTCTGGTCACTGCCCACAGCTGCACTGACCCCTCCGCTAGGAGCCCACTGCTACACCCTGAAACCAGCCTGGATTTGGTCTTACTCTCTCAGTCCTCAATTTCCCAACTGTTCCACCGAGCAGGGGTGGGGGAAACCCTTCTAAAGGCATTATACAGAGTTTCAACAATTTCTCTTTCCCAAGGAAGGACAGCAGTGGTGGGATTAAAATAATTTAACAACCGGTTCTCTGCCCTAATGACTGTTTTAAGTATATATAAAAAAATATATACTGAAAGGTAGTTTATTATTTCATGCATTTAATACTTAAATAACAATAATAAAAGAGGTACACAAAACTAGATTATGTTATAAGAAAGAGTTTTAAAATATTAGTTAAAAATATTAAATAACATCGGACAAAAAAAAGAATAAAATTGTTATTTAAGGTATTTCCATATTACTTCTTGATTGGCATGCTCACTTGCAAATTTTTTCACCTATGGATGCAATAAACATTACTATGGGCACTTAGAATACACTGTTGCGCAGATGAATGTTAAAAACGAATAAGGAATGTAAATTTGTGATTTCTACATTGGGCAAGTGCCCAGGCGCCCACCTTAAAGAGAACCCTGCTTGCAAGTGCCATTTTAACAACCGGTTTGCTGAACTCAACAAAAATTGGGTATCTAATTTTGATGTGAACTAGCACTATGGGCTGAATCCCACCACTGAAGGACAGACTTTATTTTTTTTATTTTTTTAAAGATTTTTATTTATTCATTTCTAGAGAGAGAGGAAAGAGAGAAGGAAGGGGGAGGAGCGGGAAGCATCAACTCCCATATGTGCCTTGACCAGGCAAGCCCAGGGTTTCGAACCGGTGACCTCAGTGTTCTAGGTTGATGCTTTATCCATTACGCCACCACAGGTCAGGCAAGGACAGCCTTTCTTTAATTACCCTCCCCCGACCCCCCCCCCCCACACACACACCTCTGTCCAAGGCTTCTGGGTGTTACAGGGGGACAGACGGGGCATAGGAGAAATGCCAGACTCTCGACACCAGAGACAGGGCACAGCCCAGGTAGGGAATGGGCACCCATAGAGACAGAACTGAACAGAGAGACAGGCATTGGAGCACAACCACTCAGATGAAGAGACAGGCTTTGAGACTTAGGAACAGAGAGAGAGAGGGTTACTGAGACAGAGGCAGACAGGCTGAGATGCTGAGAACCTGACAAGCTTCCGAGGCGGGGAACTGCAGCTGTGTTCTCGTCTAGCGCACTGTTCCAGGAAGTCCAGGGCACGTGGAGGGAGCAGGTGGGCCCGAGATCCTGGCAGGCTGAGCAAAGATTCTTTGGGGCTGACATTGTGGTGGTTAACCTGTAGTTAGAGCTGTCTGCCGTGCAGTAATGAGCTCTCCGGAACTGGAGATGTGCAGGCAGTGGGCTGTCATCCGTGATCTAGCAGGCTTGCAAAGGGACACATGTCCCTGCCTGGGGTTGTTCTGGTTGGGGAGGATAAGGATCTTTCTGTGGCACACAGGAGCGTGGCACATACATTCCTAAGGGGAATTTGTGAATGTGCTTGGGGAGGGGAGGCTGGAAAGGCTTCCTGGGGGAGGTGACAAAAGTCTAGGGGCTTTTCCTCAGCACCCCACCCGGCCTCTTCTCTTCTCACCTCAGTCCTTACCCGTCTCCTGCGCCTCCACATAGAGCTCTTGAAATCATGTGCTCCTGAGACTTCCAAATGGATCCTGGAGCACACTGACCAGGGATAAGGACAGATACAAATTATTGCCGGGAGAAACGTATCTGGAGACATTTCTACGACATCTTTTCTGTGCCTGGTGCTGTGTTGGGCTCCATGGGACAGAGGTGGGGTACAGGGTGGGCAGAAGGAGAGCAAGGAGGTCAGGATGAATTAGCCAGAACTCCTTTGGTTCCTAGAGACAGAAACCTGATCAAACCGTATTTAAAAGGAAGAGTGGAGATACTGATTGACTTATGTAACTGAGAAATCAATGCAAGCCTGATGACCTGTGGTGGCGCAGTGGATAAAGCATTGACCTGGAACACTGAGGTTGCCAGTTCAAAACCCTGGGCTTACCTGGTCAAAAATTTAAAAACACAAATTGTCAGCCTGACTTGTCTGTAGACTACATGTTGGTTAACCTCTGAGCCCCCAGTACGGGCCCAGCTCTGATCTTAGTCTCTTCTGACTTGGAGTTTGGTCTTGCCCCTCCCCAAGTCTGTTCTGCCCACAGCATGTGCCAGGTCCGGTCAACTCCTGCCTGTGGCCCGTGTTGCACCCTGTGTCCCACCAGGCACACGACCTGCCCCCGATCTCCATGCCAGAGCTGCCCCGGCGTCGCCCCAGCATCTGCCCCAGCTCCTCTCGGCCTCTTACAGCAAGCCCCCCTGGGTCCTCAGAGGAAAGCCAAGGGAGGACAGGAAAGATGGAGAGACCCAAAAACTGTGGGCACGAAGACAGGGAGGGCGTGAGAATGATGCCCACGTGTTAAGCCTGGGGACTGAGTTGGTCTAGTGCAGGGGTTGGGAACCTATGGCTTACGAACCAGATGTGGCTCTTTTGGTGGCTGCACCTGACTTTTAGACAAATCTTTAATAAAAAAAATAATAATAGCCCTGGCCGGTTGGCTCAGTGGTAGAGCATCGGCCAGGCGTGCAGAAGTCTCGGGTTCGATTCCCGGCCAGGGCACACAGGGGAAGCGCCCATCTGCTTCTCCACCCCTCCCCCTCTCCTTCCTCTTTGTCTCTCTCTTCCCCTCTTGCAGCCAAGGCTCCATTGGAGCAAAGTTGGCCAGGGCACTGGAGATGGCTCCATGGCCTCTGCCCCAGGCGCTAGAGTGGCTCTGGTCACAACAGAGCGAAGCCCGGATGGGCAGAGCATCGCCCCCTGGTGGGCGTGCCGGGTGGATCCTGGTCAGGCGCATGCGGGAGTCTGTCTGACTGCCTCCCTGTTTCTAGCTTCAGAAAAATACACACACACACAATAATAATAATAATAATAACGTTAAAAAGATAAAACATTCTCATGTATTACAATCCATTCATTTCCTACGGCTCATGTTCATGATTGCGGGTGGCTGGAGCCAGTCACCACTGTCCTCCGAGACAACAACAAATTTTTATTGGATAATGCTTAACGTACACAGGTCGTTGTATGACTCTCACAGAATTACATTTTAAAATATGTGGCGTTCATGGCTCTCTCAGCCAAAAGGGTTTCCGACCCCTGGTCTAGTGCCATCCTTCCTGAGGGTACCAGAGAAGCAAATTCTGTGGGCCAATGAAATATTCAGGTTGGTTCTGTTGAAATTCTGTTTTGAGATATAATTTACATGCTATAATATTCACCATTTAAAAATATACAATTCAGCCCTGGCCGGTTGGCTCAGCGGTAGAGCGTCGGCCTAGCGTGCGGAGGACCTGGGTTCGATTCCCGGCCAGGGCACACAGGAGAAGCGCCCATTTGCTTCTCCACCCCTCCGCCGCACTTTCCTCTCTGTCTCTCTCTTCCCCTCCCGCAGCCAAGGCTCCATTGGAGCAAAGATGGCCCGGGCACTGGGGATGGCTCTGTGGCCTCTGCCCCAGGTGCTAGAGTGGCTCTGGTCGCAATATGGCGACGCCCAGGATGGGCAGAGCATCGCCCCCTGGTGGGCAGAGCGTCGCCCCATGGTGGGCGTGCCGGGTGGATCCCGGTCGGGCGCATGCGGGAGTCTGTCTGACTGTCTCTCCCCGTTTCCAGCTTCAGAAAAATGAAAAAAAAAAAAAAAAAATATATATATATATATATATATATATATATATATATATATATATATATACAATTCACTAGGTTTTAGTGTAATCCCAAATTTGTGCAGCCATCACCACTATCTAATTCTGGACATTTTCACTACTCTCCCCAAAAACCTGCCTTGTGCCCCTTAGCTGTCACTCTCCATTCCCCCTCCTACACTCTGCTTTGCTTATTCTGGACATTTCATATAAATAAAATCATACAATATGTGGTCTTTGGGTCTGTTTTTTTCCACTTAGCATACTATTTGTAAGGTTCAGCCATGTTGCAGAATGTCCCAATACTTCCTTCCTTTTTATGGAATATTCCCTGTGCGCATACACCACATTTGTTTATCCACTCACAGGCTGGTGGACATTGGGTTGTTTCTGTTTTTGTTTCTCATGAATGATGTTGCTGTGAACACTCATGTACAAGTTTGTGCATGCCATATGTTTCCAGATCTCTTGGGCATATACCTGTGAATGGAATTTGCTGGGTCAAATGGGAATTGCATGTTCAACTTTTTGAGGAACTGCCAGACTTTTTCCAAAGGGTTGACTGAAGTTTGAGGTATCTGTGGGATGTCTGGGACAGGAGGCAGGACAGGGGAAGGAATGTGTGTCGCAAGGCATCGGGCGACGTAGATATTTATGTAAGATCCTTGAGTGCAGACTTTTGAGTTGTTTTGTTCACTCTTGTATTTTTATTGCCTAGAACAGTGCTTGACACATAATAAGGGCTCAATAAATAAATATTTATTGAATGACTAAATGAATGTGTGGAACTGAGTTTCGGGGGAGATCAAGAGTAGAGCTAGAAGCCTGGAATACAGTGTGTCTGTGATGGCTCACACGGGTTCTGCGTGGGCTGGGAGTGGAGGCCAGGGCATGGGAAGATGGACATTGAAAGAATCGGTGCCTGACCTGTGGTGGCGCAGTGGATAAAGCGTCGACCTGGAAATGCTGAGGTCACCGGTTCAAAACCCTGGGCTTGCCTGGTCAAGGCACATATGGGAGTTGATGCTTCCAGCTCCTCCCCCCCTTCTCTCTCTCTCTGTCTTTCCTCTCTCTGTCTCTCTCTCTCTCCCTCTCTCTCTCCTCTCTAAAAATGAATAAATAAAATAAAATAAAATAAAAAAAGAATACCTATAGACTTTAAAAAAAAAAACACAAAACAAAAACACCAGCATGTAATCTTTAAAAAAAAAAAAAGAAAAGAAAGAATCGGTGAAGGCAGAGTAAAGACAGTGAAAATAGGGTTGTTTATTATGTGCCCATGTGTGCTAATTTCTTTAAAGGAAACTCACAGGAACATCCCCCAAACAATCAGACTCTTCTTCCTGGGGCCCTGCCCACTGCTCGTGCATGATGGGCCTTGCTTATAATTGCTGAATGAACAGCATCTTTGTACTAGGTGGCATCACCTCGTTTTGCTGAGAAAGCCAGGGCTCAGAGAGGTTTAGTTTTTTGTGTTTTCTTTGGTATTTTTCCAAAGTGAGAAGTGGGAAGAGGCAGATAGACAAGACTCCCGCATGCGCCTGACTGGGATCTAACTGGCATGCCCACCAGGGGGCAATGCTCGGCCCCTCTGTAGCATTGCTCCGCTGCAATCAGAGTCCTTCTAGTGCCTGAGGCAGAGGCCATGGAGCCATCCTCAGTGCCCGGGCCAGCTTTGCTCCAATGGAGCCTTGGTTGCAGGAGGGGAAGAGAGATAAAGGAGAGGGGGAAGGGTGGAGAAGCAGATGGGTGCTTCTCCTGTGTGCCCTAGCCAGGAATCAGACCTGGGACTTCCACACGCTGGGCAGACGCTCTACCACTGAGCCAACGGCCAGGGCCGAGAGGTTTAGTCTTTAGCCAGAAGCCACACAGCTGGACAGTGGCAGTGCTGATACCTGAACCTCAGCCTCTGTGCCCCAGAGGCCACTCTTGGCCATTCCAACATGTGGCCTCTCCCATGAGGGACTGTTGGAGAAGAGCGACTCATGATAGGGTTTTGCTGAGAAGAACATAGAAAGAGAATTTCTGGAAAGGGAGGGACTTCTAAACATGCCGGTGTTTTTGGCATCAGGTCCCCATGATGGCCTCCCAGAGTGGTGACAGCAAGGCTGGGTCAAGGCTTTGAAGGTGTGGGTCTGGCACCATGGTCATTCTATCATGATCAGAAGTGAAGTCATTGATGCCAGATTTTTTTTTAAAGATGTTATTTATTGATTTTACACAGAGAGGAGGTATAGGGAGAGGAATGAGGAGTATCAACTCATAGTTGCTTCACTTTAGTTGTTCACTGATCATTTGTTGTATGTGCCTTGACTGAGCAAGGCCAGGGTTTCGAACCGGCGACCTCAGTGTTCCAGGTCGATGCTCTCTCCACTGCACCACTGCAGACCAGGCCAATGCCAGATTTGATTTTTTCCATTGATCCCCAGGGCTGACAAACCCAGGGCAGAAATACAAGAGCGGCTGCATCAGCCCCAATGTTTGGCCTCTGTGTGCCTCTGCTGCCTGCTCTCTGCCCCCCACTTCTGGTTCTTGGCAGACACTGATGCTCAGCAGAGTGGGGCAGAGTCCTGGGCTGGCGGCCCTGAGTCTGGGGTCTGCCTCTGACTCAGAAAAGATGTTCCCCAGGCCCTGGCCGGTTGGCTCAGCGGTAGAGCGTCGGCCTGGCATGCGGGGGACCAGGGTTCGATTCCCGGCCAGGGCACACAGGAGAAGCGCCCATTTGCTTCTCCACCCCCCCCCTCCTTCCTCTCTGTCTCTCTCTTCCCCTCCCGCAGCCAGGGCTCCATTGGAGCGGGGATGGCCCCGGCGCTGGGGATGGCTCCTTGGCCTCTGCCCCGGGCGCTGGAGTGGCTCTGGTCGCGGCAGGACGACGCCCTGGAGGGGCGGGGCGTCGCCCCTGGTGGGCGTGCCGGGTGGATCCCGGTCGGGCGCATGCGGGAGTCTGTCTGACTGTCTCTCCCCTTTTCCAGCTTCGGAAAAATACAAAAAAAAAAAAAAAAAAAAAAAACATAAAAAAAAAAAAAAAAAGAAAAGATGTTCCCCAGGCCTCAGTTTTCTCATCTATAGTATATTGTCAGGAATTGGTATTAGGCAAAGAGAGAAATGCGGCTGACGTTGAGGATCGGGGTGCCAAGAGAGAGGCCAGTGACCTCTCCTGCGGGGAGCTCAGAATATGAAGCAGGTTCCACACCACTTCCCAATAGCTCTTTTGAGCTTGAGCATGAAGCCAGAGGCCATCCTGGAGGAAGAAATGTAAGGAGGGTGAGGGGAGTAGGTGATGCTCCACTTTCCCTTATGGGGCCGGAGGCAGTGAGACAGGTTCAGGACACTGAGAATAGGGAGCCTTTGTCATGCCTCACCCAAGGGTCTGGGACCTGCAGGGGGCAGTAGTGACCATGCTCAGACTTAGAGGTGCCCGTGGCTTGGCTCCAGTGCCAAGACGGGGAAGGACTTGAAGAAAGAGGAGTGCACTATGGGAAGTGAGAGGAGGACGTTGGTGGGCTGCCTTCCTGGGGCCTGGATCAGAATGACAGCCCCTAGAACGCTAGCGGTGACTCTGGGACGAAGAGGCCTGGAGAATTCTGTCACCAAGCTTGAGCTCTAAGGCACAGGAGAGGGGCTTTGAGCTCTACTTGGACAAGTGCGCTAAGGGCAGAGTGAGGGGTGAAGGGTGTATAAAAGTATCCCTGCCCACAGTCAGACCGGCCCATAGGTGCGCTCACAGATTTGCCCCCGGGGGAATCAAGGCTACACACTCTGATGGGCACTGTGGAGGCACGCACGCACACACGCAGAGTTACATGAATCACCACGAAGAGTCTGCCCTTGAGGGAGAGAACCACACTCCAGAGAGAAGCGTTTCAGGACTTTTAGGTGTAAGCAACAGAAACAGAATTTAACTGGCTTAAATAAAGGAAGGGAATTTATTAGCTCATGTAACCGAAAAGTCCAGAAGTAGATTTTTCATGCTTTTAGGTATGGCTGGTTCCAGGGGCTAAAACAACATTGTAGGAGTCTCCCCCTCGCCAGTTCCTGCCTGGCTGTCCTCCAAGTTGGCTTCATTTTCAAGCTTACTCTGTGAGGCAGCAAAAATAACTGACCGTAATCTTGGTCTTGTAGCCACTTTGCTTAGCCACCCAGCAAAGAGGATATCTCTTTCCCAGTAATTCCAAGAAAAACTCTGGCCTCATTGCAGAAACTCCACATCATGTGCCCACCCTTAGCCCCATCACTGCTGCTAGGGTGAGGGAACATAGAGTGGCAAGCCTTGATCACGTGCCTGCCCCTGGGGCTAAGAGGGAAGTGGCCCCGCTGAAACTGCCAGATGGAAAGTGGAGAACCCAAAGGAACAGGGGTTCTCCATGCTGGGAAGAGGAGGCCTGAATTCCCCAAGAAAACTGGGAGGCCTCCAGCCTGAGCCACTCCCACAGTGGCCTCAACTGGGGCCAGAGGCTCCCAGGCTTTCAGCCTTCACGCTGTGCCGTTTCTCAGTGGGAGGACCTCGGGAAGGAAGGAGGACTCTGAACGAGGATTAGGGTTCAAGAAGCTTGGCTTTCAGGCGCCAGCAAATTCTGCTCTTGGAAAAGGATCTGAAAGAGGCTTTCGGTGGTTCTCCTCCCTGGGAGTTAGTATTTTCATAGTGAGAAGAATGGTGGAACTTCAGGCCCTGGCCATTTTGGGGAAGCAGGTGAGGCTCTCCAGCCTCCAGCCCAAGGTGCAGCTTTAGAAGCAGAGAGGCGCTCAGAAATGCATCTGGGGAGGGAAAAGGAAAGGACTTGACCTGTCCAGCTGGTACCAGAAATGGCAGTGGCACACATACCCACATGCCATCCTTGAATGACCTCTCTGCTCCGAATTCTCTGCAGGTGGGTCTTTGTCTATGAGAAGGGCTACCAGACCTCAAGTGGCCTCATCAGCAGTGTGTCTGTGAAACTCAAGGGTCTGGCTGTGACACAGCTCCCAGGCCTGGGCCCCCAGGTCTGGGATGTGGCTGACTACGTCTTCCCAGCCCAGGTGAGCTAATTTAAGGATACACCTTCCACCCACAAGGTCTGGCTCCCAGCCGGGTTGGACTCTGTCCCATCTCCCTGTGGGACCAGTCAGCTCCTATCTCTCCCTGGGCTTCGGTTTCCCTCACTGTGAATGAGGGGCAGAAACAGCCCGCCGCTGTCGTCCCACTCTGACATCATGGGGCATGGAGTGCCGTGCTGCGTGTCATGTGGGTTCTGGGAGCTGCCGGGCAGTACTGGGGTTCTTGGGGCTGCTCTCCCAGCTCAAGTCCTGCCCCTCACTTCCAGGGGGACAGCTCCTTCGTGGTCATGACCAATTTCATCGCGACCCCCCATCAGGCCCAGGGCTACTGTGCAGAGGTGAGGACTGCTACCCACCCCTCCTTCTCCAGCCCGAAGGGGAAAATAACATGGAAGAGGAGGTCCCCTTGGGTGTTGAAGATGGAGCTGGATAGGCTTCCTGCAGGGACCCAGTGGTGGAATTTCAGCATGGATTTCCATAAAGTGACAGGCCTCCAGTGAAGGTGCTGAGGCTCCCTCCAGGCTGTGTGCCAAGGAGGATGCTGAGCCTCTATGCCTGCTCCACCTACAAGCCCCAACCTTCCCACCCCCTGCCGGCTGGCATCAGCAATGGGGCAGCTGGGCACGAGCCCAGAGGGTTCCTAGGAGGGCTCTGGGGGAAGGGTCCTTGAGCAAGAGTCACCCCAAAGGCCTCTGAGACTCTGCCCACACCCTCCCTAGGGCCCTGGGGGCGGGAGGGGCTCCTCTCAGGATCCTAGCCAAGGGGCCTGGGGCCAGCTGCTCTCCCCTCCCCCAGCATCCGGAAGGGGGCACATGCAAGGATGACAGCGGCTGTACCCCAGGGAAGGCAGAGAGGAAGGCCCAAGGTAAGGCCGGCCCCCTTCGACCCACCCCTCCGGAGCCCCTTTCAGCTGCAGACTTCCTCCACCAGGAAGCCCTTTCTGCCCTCTCCCCTCCTGTCATCCTGACCTTGGGCTGCCTATCCCAGCCACGTTTCTGTCCTCAGGCTTCTGCTTGTGTGTGCCTCATCAATGGGGACTCTTAGGGGTGGGGCCTGGGGGCCTCCTCTGCACCCCCACCTTCGGGTGGGCATCCAGGGGTTTCTCCACCATTCCAGGCATCCGCACAGGCAAGTGTGTGGCCTTCAACGACACCGTGCGGACGTGTGAGATCTTTGGCTGGTGCCCTGTGGAAGTGGATGATGACATCCCACGGTAACGCCTTATCCTCCCAGGGAGCTGAGAGCAGGGTCCCCAAGCCCAGGCAGGGGGGCATCTGGATCGTATCCTGGAACAGATTAGGTCACCCTCCTTCCAACCCCACCCTCTTTCCATCTGCACAGCCCAGGCCAAAGACCCCCCGGCCCCTGATCCCCTGATCAAGGGACCCGAGAGTCCACCATCGCAAGATACCCACCCTCTACTCACCCAAGGCCACAGGAGCACCCTACAGGCTCTCACACCACCCCCTACACCTACACACACCACGCCACGCTGGTGGGTGGGTGCGCGGGCACTCCTGGGGAAGGTGGTCAGTGAGTATGGTCTCCTTTAGCCCTGCCCTCCTCCGAGAGGCCGAGAACTTCACTCTCTTCATCAAGAACAGCATCAGCTTCCCACGCTTCGAGGTCAACAGGTTCGTGGGAAAAGTGGGCACATATGCGGGTGGCTCCCTGAGGCTGCTCCTGCTGCTCTCAACTGCCTCTGTCACCCTCTGCTCCTGTGGGTTCAGCTCTGGAAGTGGGCCCCTGGGCTGGGCTGCCCTTGGTCTCTAAGGGCTGTGGAAGGGCTTTTCCTGGAACCCATGAGGGATCCACAGAGCTTCAGGGCATGGTGGGCACCCTCCCAGCTGGCAGACTGCTGCCGCCAATGCCCTCCGCTCCATAGGCGCAACCTGGTGGAGGAGGTGGATGCCACCTACATGAAGAGGTGCCTCTATCACAAGATCTCACACCCACTGTGTCCTGTCTTTAATCTCGGCTATGTGGCAAAAGAGTCAGGACAGAGTTTCAGCACCCTGGCTGAGAAGGTATTGTACCAGGCGGGTGGAGAGGGCTGGGGCCTGGGATCATCAAGCCCATAAAGGCTTTTCAGGCTATTAATCCAGCTGCCAGCCTCCCTGGTGTGGGACAAGTATAATGGATTTATCCCCTAACATTGGGGAAACAGGGTCAGGCCTGCCTCTCCTCAGGGCCTGGCATGCACCCGGCACAGAGGAAGTGCCCAGAATGAATGGACGTGGGCAGATGTTGTCACCTGGATGTCTGCTGAACTCTCACTGTTCTTAAACTAGTAGATAAAAGCCCCTTGAATCCCATGGCCCTTGGTCCTGAGAAATCCTGGGAATTCCAGAGGCCAAGACCCACGCAGTCAACCTGGGGTTCTGAGAGAAGCAGTATCTTGTAAGGAATATAGACTTGTCTGGGTTCAAATCCCATCTCTGTCCCTATAAAGCAGGGGAGTCAACCTTTTTATACCTACCGCCCACTTTTGTATCTCTGTTAGTAGTAAAATTTTCTAACTGCCCACAGTTCCACAGTAATGCTGATTTATAAAGTAGGGAATTAACTTTACCTTATAAAATTTATAAAGCAGAGTTACAGCAAGTTAAAGCATATAATAATAATTACCAAGTACTTTATGTCGGATTTTTGCTAGGTTTGGCAGAATAAATCTTTATAAGACAACTTACTATAGTTAAATCTATCTTTTTATTTATACTTTGGTTGCTCCGCTACCGCCCACCATGAAAGCTGGAACGCCCACTAGTGGGCGGTAGGGACCGGGTTGACTACCACTGCTATAAAGCGTAGGACCTCAGACAAATCTCTTACCTTCATTGTGTCTGAGCTTTTGTGCCTGCAAAGTGGAGGCAGCAACAGTATAGGAGTGGGACAGCACTTCAGTGCCTCCGCCACGTGGCCACCTGTGTCTGTGTTCCCATGTGGTTGTTATTATCCTGTTCCTGCGTCATTTATTCTGGGATGGAAATCAGCCCCTTTTCTGTGACATCATGCACATACAAAAATTCACAATGCATTTGTCTAGAATAGGGGTCAGCTAACTTTGTCTTTAAAGGGCCAGAGGTATTTTCTGCTTTGCAGACCACATGGTCTCTGCTTCAACTACACAGGTCAGCTGCTAAAGCAGCCACAGACAATAGGTAAACAAAGTCGGCCTTTGGACCTAGTTTTCCCACCTCTGGAGGAGGTTTACACTGTAGCGACGCCCAGGACCGGAAAGCTGAATGTTAGGGCTCCCTATCCCTGAGAATCCCCATGCCACCCCCCGCTAGGAACTCCTCACCCACCACCGTCCTCTATAGGTATTGGCGTACCACCTAGTTGCCCTGCTCCGACCAGGTCCGGACCCTCCTGTTGCTCAGCCCACCCCTACCTGTCTCTGATCCTTGCCTAGCCTGAAGGAGCTTTGCTTTCTCAAGTTTCTTCCTCCGAACCCAAGTCTTTACAGACTCTCTCTCTAATTCAACAACTATTCACTTGCCTCCCACACTACGGCTTGTGCTAGAAACTTGGGAGTCAGGGAATGAAAGACAACCCCACCCTCACGGAGCTTACAGCCTTCGGAGAAACGTATTAATAAATAACCAGACAAAATAAACATATGATTAAAAGTGACAAATGTTCCTGAAGAAAACACAGAGGGAATGACAAGGGACAGATCTTAGACTGGGTTGGTAGTCAGGGCAGGCCTTGTAGGGGACACAAGCAAAGAATGAGCAAGAGCTAGCCCTGTGGGGAGCAGGGGGAGCTGCGGGTGCAAAAGCCCCAAGCGGGTGGGTTTTAGAAACTGTCAGAAAGCTAGAGGGTGATGGTTGGGAGATGGGACAGTGAGGGTGACAGGACATCGACCCTGAAGCAGTTTCTCAGTATTGCTCTTTGAGCCAGATAATGTCTCCTCTTCAAGAGACTACGGGCACCACCTGTAAGATAGTAGCGTATTGACACCGAAACCCTGGCCCTTACATGCCTGTGTCCTTGCAGGGCGGGGTGATAGGCATCACCATCGACTGGAACTGTGACCTGGACTGGCATGTACGACACTGCAAACCCGTCTACGCGTTCCATGGGCTGTATGAGGAGAAAAATCTGTCTCAAGGCTTTAACTTCAGGTGCCTGCCAGGCCCCCACCAGTGTCCCCTTCCCTGGAGTCCTGTGGGCTTTTATACCCCCAGAACCCTCAGGGCAAGCAAGTGTGCCTGGGAAGGGAGCAGAGGAGCCTGGGCAGCTCCTGACTTCCTGGAGTGACCGAGCAGGGAGCCAGCAGAGAAAGGTCTTAGAGGCCTGAGCCCTGCCCCTGGCTCTTGGTCTCCTTGAGGCCGACCCGGCCAGGACTGGCTTGGAAGATTGCTGCCACCGGGAGTCAGGGTGAGGGTTCAGTAGAGCATTTCTAGAGTGAGGCCTGGGATCCTGCCTGTGGCTCCCCCTCTAGAAAGTTGGGGGCGGGGTGGGGGCTGTCCTCACGGACCTCTGAGGGCCCCTGCATTCCTGGTGCTCTGGGATCCTGACCCAAGATGCTTCACCATCATCTCCCTTGCAACCCCACCCCTTCCCCAAGGTTTGCCAGGTACTTTGTGGAGAACGGGACCAACCACCGGCACCTCTTCAAGGTGTTTGGAATTCGTTTTGACATCCTCGTGGACGGCAAGGTGAGTGTCAGTGTGCAGGGCAGCCAGCAGAGACACACTCCCGGGTCCTGTGAGCACCTACTGGGCACCTGCAGTTACAGACAACAGAGAGCTGTGTGGACTTCATACAGCAGCTCTCCTAATAACATATGGGCTTGGGTACTGTTGAGGGTAGGGCTTCGAGCCTCTGGCCACACCTCCCCCACTAATCTCACGGTGCCCAGGTAGGCAGAGCCAAGATCAAAACCCAGGGCTCCTGACCAGCAGCTGAGTCACGATGTAGAGCCGAACCCCAGGCAGCGGGCTATGGGGCCAGCTGACAGTGCAGGAGGATGCCCCCTGGCCCCAGGCCTGGCCTTAGGGCTTCTGAGGAAGACTTGTCCAACTGGGCCCTTTGGACTGTTAACCCTTTTCTCACTCCCCTCCCACCAGGCTGGGAAGTTTGACATCATCCCCACAATGACTACCATTGGCTCTGGGATTGGCATCTTCGGAGTGGTAAGTGCTGGGCACATGGGGTCACTGTGCTGGGGTCAGTCCTTCCTCTTCCACATCTCAGTAGCAGCAACAAGTGTCTCACCCCATAACTTGACTGTAACTGTCCATCGTCACTGAGCCCACCCCAGCCCCCGAGAGCCACTGTATGTCTGAGGAAACTGAGGCCCAAAGCTAGGGCAGGACAGAGGTGCGATGGGGCAGTCTCGGTCCCCCCAGGGGATCTGCAGGGTCTCATCCCCTCCCAGGACCTGAGATCTGCAGAGGGCAGAGTGCAGCCAGGGTCACACAGTCAGTAAGGATCCCCATGCTCTGGTCCCCAGGCCACGGTCCTCTGTGACCTGCTGCTGCTCCACATCCTGCCCAAGAGGCACTACTACAAGCAGAAGAAGTTCAAGTATGCGGAGGACATGGGGCCAGAGGTGGTAAGAGAACTCTCTGAGTCAGGCCCTTCAGAGGCCTCAGGCCCCTGTAACTCTGGTGAAGAGTCAGCCATTCCCCTGAAGCTGACTTTTATCCCCCCAATGCTCACACAGGGCGAGCGCGACCCTGCGGCCACCAGCTCCACCCTGGGCCTGCAGGAGAACATGAAGATGTCCTGACCCTCAGCCCCGGACTCCTGACTAGACGCAGCAGCATGAGGCTTTAAGCGGGGGCTCCGGTGGGGTCCCAGCCATGGTAGAGGGGTCTGCTCAGGGACTCTCCTGCCCTCTCAGCTAGGCAGACACTAGCTTGCCGGCAGCTCAGGGTGGACCCTGGGAGAGACCGGTGCAATTCTGAGCTTTGGCTCCAACTCTGCACCCTGCCAGGAGACCCTCAGCCCAGCCCAGCCTCTCCCGCTGCGAGGTGCTGGGGCCGGCGGGGCCCCGCTCACACTCCTAAACTGGAGCTTCGTGCTTCCCTCTCTGGGCCCTCCATCCCCCTGCCCGTGCCTAGACACGTGCTGTCCCCTTTGACGGCCACTAGCCACGGGTGACTATTTAAATTTAAATTAATGAAAATTGAATAAAATAGAAACTTGTACCTCAAACTAGCCATATTATAAATGCTGAGTAGACACATGTGGCTGGTGGCTGACATATTAGACAGTACAGAATATTTTCAGCGCCACTGAAAGGTCGATTGGAGAGCTCTGCCTGAGCCCTGTTTCTCACGGGCCTCAGGCTGCTGCGGGGAGCTTATCAACCACCTAGGCCCCTGGGCCTGCCCCAGACCTCCTCCTGCCCCAGAGTGTCTGAGGCTGGCCACATGAACTGCAAGGGCAGCAAGCTCCTCAGGCCACCTTAAGGACCTGCATTTAAAATGTTCCTGATCAGCTATCAGACAGCTTAGGCCAGCATCACTTGGCAGGTGCTGGTAGTGAGCAGGTGTGTGATGTGCTCACAGCCACATAGAGTTTTGTGCACATGCCCCCGATGTGCACACTCACTTGAATGCACGTCCCCCTTCTATCCACACTGTGTACTGTATTTGAACAGCTAGGGCCCTGCTAACACAACCATCTGAACACACCTACACCCCCAAGCACAACCCCCTGGTTCATACCATGTCACGTCCATGGGAAATGCTTCTCTCCAAGTGTGTCAGGCCAGGACAGCCCCTTCAGCTGTGAATTCTTACTCAGCTACCTCTGTTCAGGTGGGAGCCTGGGCAAAACCCTGGGCTCCCTGCCTGTGGCCCAGCCCCAGCTCCCAAGGCCTGCCCGGCTCTGCCTGAACACAAGGTCTGGGGAAAGCAAGGGATGGAATACAACAATAAAAGAAATGAGGACAAACCCCTCCTGTGCTTTCTTCCCAGCTCTCTCTGAAACTCAGAGTCCCCATCTGTGAACTGTGGGGTTGAACGGAGTGATCTCTGAGGTCCTTCTGGATCTGTTGGTGGGTGGGAATGCGATGACACTTTGCCTTGAGCCTAGCAGGGTTAGTCCTGGGGGTTGGCTCACCTCCATCCATGGGCCACTGTCCTGGCACAGCCCTGAACACTGGAGCTCTTCCCAATCCTCCACAGCCCCTCCCATGCGGTAGGAGGCCTGGCACTGGGACAAGCAGAACCAACCTCAGGAGTATCCTCATGGAAGCAGAGGTGAGGAAGGGGCCAGCGGTCCCAGGAGGGAGCTCTGAGGGAATCCCCAAGAGGGCAGGAAGGTCTTCAATGAAGACAGTGTGGAAGGATTCTCCAAGGGCCCTGCTGTGGGCATGACCGGCAGCTTGGGCCGGGTCTCGGGGCACCCCCATCACCATGCTCCGTCTAGACCAGTGCTGTCCAAGAGTAATAATGAAACATTTTCCATCTGTGCTGCCCGATATAATAGTTACTAACCACATGTGGCCATTGAGGACTTAAAATGTAGCTAGTGCAACCAAGGAATGGAATGTTTTAGTTTACTCAGTTTTAATTCATTTAAATCACCACACACGGCTAGTGGCTACCACATTGGAAAGCACAGGCTTGTAGGCCTTTGGCCTTCTGCCCTCCTCCCCAGCCAAGAACCATACTTCAGATTTTACAAGACAGGAACTCCCTCTCCTTCCCTGTCTTCCTTCTCCAGACACACCTGCTTTTGCATCTTCTGAATGAGTAGAGGGTTCCTCTTTTGTATCCAACCCTTCTACCCAATCCAGAGAGCTCCCCAGCAAAGGCTGCCTCTCCCCGCTCCCACTCCTGCACTGGCTCCCCTCTGTGCCTTATCCTGTAGCTGTCAAGATCTCCACCTTCACTGCTACCCTTACAGAAAGTCCAGTCTACACTTCCCTCTGAGTCCAACCCTCCGCAATTAGCCCCCAGCCCCACCCTACCTCTAGATGCTCTTGCCAAGTTACCGGCAGCCTTTGTTTCCAAATCTGAGCAGACACTTTAGCTGTAACCTGTGTGGCCTGTCCACCTCCGACACTGTTGACCAAATCCTCTTTTGTTGAAAGGTTTCCTTCCGGCAGTTTCTAGGACTGACCCTCTCCTGATTTTCTAGCCAGCCAGGTGTGCAGGGAAAAGACAGGTTTCAATTGCAGCCCTGCCTCGGGTTACTGTGTGTCCTTAAGGCAAGTTGCTTAACATGCCAAGCCTCCTCCGTGAATCAGGGATAATAACCGCCTCCACTCAGGTTGGGATAAGATATGAAAAGTGCTCAGCACAGAGACTGGCACACGGTAGTGCTCTATCCTCTCTTTCCATGGTGGAGTCACCAAGTGTCCTGATATCTGCTCTCTCGATAGTGATGCAACCCATGGTTCTTGGCTGAATATGTAGTTACTGAAAATGAAAGCTGCATTTCCCAACCTGCTCTTGCAGCTAGGTCAGGTCATGTGACTAAGTTTCAGCTAATGAAATATATGTGAAATTGTCATGGGACACCTCCTGGGAACTTTCCTTAAAAGAGAGGTGGTGTGGATCCTTTGCCCTCTTCCTCTTCACCTTTGTCTTCATCCCACTACCTGGAATGCGTATGTGATGGCTGGAGCACTAGCCACCATCCTGAACCACAAGGATAAGTGTTATACCCCAGAGGTTGCTGGAGCAGTAAGTGGAAAGAGCCACATCTGGAAAGTGTTTGTCGAGCACAACTGACATACCAGCCCAGGACTGTCTTCCCTGAGGCTCTTATGTGGGATTTCTGTTGCCTAAGTCAAAACTGGTACAGAAATCTTTCCGCCTTAAAAGCAAATGTTCTGTCCTTGGCCCCTGCTTTACTGCTCTGAGTTATGGCACCCTTTCCCATTGCTCTACATACAACTATGGGTACTTTCTGACAACTTCCAATATTGTTTCTCTGGCCAAGCCTCCTTTCCTGAACTCCAACCCCACATATCCCACCCCCTAATTACCATATCAATTATTCTTTTGATAAATGTATTTTGATTTTTTTGTGCTGGGTTAGTCAGGCACAGTCCCTGCCCTCAAGGAGCTCCCAAGAGGGGGAACAGGCAGATAAACAGATGCTCATTACAAGGAAGTCCCTGGGAAGGGCTGGTAACCCACACTGGGCAGTGAGGTCAGAGGGAAGGGTTCCTGGCAGTGGAGTATTGAACCAAGCCCTGAAATGAGTTAGGACTGAGGTTATGAGGTATGGAGGGCTTAATTGGACTTAAATTTTTTTTTTTTTTTTGCAGAGACAGAGGGAATCAGAGAGAGGGACAGATAGGGAGGGACAGACAGGAAGGGAGAGAGATGAGAAACATCAATTCTTCATTGCAGCTCCTTAGTTGTTCATTGATTGCTTTTTCATATGTGCCCTGACTGGGGAGAGGGGGCTACAGCAGACCAAGTGACCCCTTGCTCAAGCTAGTGACGTTGGGCTCAAGCTGGTGAGCCTTGCTCAAACCAGATGAGCCCGTGCTCAAGCTGGCGACCTTGGGGTCTCAAACCTGGGTCCTCAGCACCCCAGTCCGACACTATCCACTGCGCAACCGCCTGGTCAGGCTAATTGGACCTATTCTTGGGATACTGGTGAACCATGGAAGATTTCTAAGCAGGAGCTCACTAGTTGGACTTGTTTCTAAAAGATTGCTCTGGCTGCCAGGTAGAGAAAGCTGATATGGATGGGGTGGTAAAGCTAGATAGGGGTGGAAAGCTAAAGAGGCTGCTGCCACAATCCAGGCGCAAGATGTGGGTGGCCTGAGCTAAGGGAGGGGCAGAGAGGTAGAGAGAAGTGGCTGGATTCCAGGGCTATTATGGAGGCAGCATGGGCAGGGCTTTGTGATGGACTGGTTGGGGCAGGTAAGGGGCAGCCTACGGTGACTCCAGGTTTCTGACTCCAGATTGAGACAGAAACACAAGAGGCCAGGTTTGGGGGAGTGATATGGGGCTCTTCTCCGGCGAGTGGTAGTGTGAGGTGCCAGAGGATTCACAAGTGGAGAAAGCATAACTGAACAAGATTTCACCAAGGGGGATGTGGGGGAAAATTCCCAGAAACAGACACTTGAAGGTCAGGCTGTCCTGTAGAGTACCCTCCATTCCTCTGGCTCAGCCAGGCCATTCCTACCGCTTGCTCACAGAGCCCTTCCCCAAATATGAAACTGTTTCTGTCCCCCTTACCCCCAAGCCAGCAAATGGCTAAACTGCTGACTACCATTCAAGGCCTTTCTCCTGGCACTCACCCACGACCCCATCCTTTGTCGCCAATCTTGCCTAGACCCTCCCCTAGTACGCACCTCGCCTCAACCCTCCGCCCCCCGCACCCGGGAGGGGCGCTCTTTCCCCAGCCAGCCCGAAACTGGAGGGGAGAAAGAATTTTCTGGGGGCAGCACCCCTACTCTCCAGGCCCCGCTAGGAAGCCCAGACCACGGCCTGGAGGGGTTTGGGGGTACTCCAAGCAGCCTGCTTCGGGGCGTCGGGAGCATAGCAAGGCCCAGACCCTATCCCGGAGAGGGCCCCTCCGGAACCGCGGGCCGGCCGCGGCCCCACCCCTCCAGGAGGGCGGGAATCCCTGGCTTTGATTGGGCGGCTCCGGGGAGGCCGCGCCGTCTGACCAATGAGAGAGGGCCCGGCGCGGCGGCGGGCGGGGGAGCGAGCGCTGCCTTGGGGAGCCGGCGCTGCTTGGAGCCCGGGCACCCGCGGTCTGAGCTGGGCGAACCCGGCCCCGGGAAGGCGGGCGGGGCAGGGCGCGCGCCGCGGGAGCGAGCCTGGCTGCCCGGTGGGCGGTGAAGACTGTCACCCGGCTCCGAGGTAGGGGTCTTCATGGAGACCTGGATTGGGGAGCTCGAGGGGACGAACGCCTGCTGGGAGCCTTCAGGGAAGAGTGGTTTGCCAGGCTGAGTTTACGAGGGCAACCGGGACGTTGACCGTGCGGTGATCCTTATCCCTTATGTCTGGGGGCCGGGTCTACGCGGTTTCTCCTAGAACCTGCTTATGTCTGCGCCGGCAACAGGGGCCGCATCTAGGCGAGCGCTCCGCCATCTGCGTCTTTCCCTAGCTCAGGTCTGCGGGACTGCGTCCATGGCCGGCGCACTACCCTACCCACCTCCGCTCCAGCTCTTGTTGGGAGGCCGTGTCTGTGCGGTGTGGGCCCAGACGGGTGCACCCACGTGTGGATCTGCGTGGAGCACTCCCACACCGCCCTCCCCTGAGTCTTCCTTCAAGAACTGGGGTGGGGGGGGGGCGGGGGCGGCGCTGAATGGGACGGATGAGCGCGTAGCTTTAGCTACTCTGCCTCGCCTGTCTGGGGCGGGGTGGAAGGGGATGGAGGGGGCGGTGGAGGCGGAGGCGGGCGCTGCGGTTTCTGGGGCCAGACTGGCACAGAACTGGTGGCTCAGAGGGCGCACACGTGTGCGGGAACCTGTGTGTGGTGTTTGGAGGCGGGTGTGGTGTGTGTGTGTCACGTGGGCAATGGAGTATGCCTCTGTGTGTGTGTGGGGGGGGCGTGCATTTCAGGGATAGAGTGGTGTGTGAAAGCGAGTTACAGGGACATTGGCATGTGTTTTGTTCCGGAGGGGTGGTGTGTGTCTTGAGGGCACAGGTAACGTCACAGGTCACAGGACTGCACCTCAGTGGGTTCGTAGGGCGTTGAATATCTGCCAGGTGGGCCCAGGAGTTCAGGAGGAGTACACAGCTTGTGCCCTTGAGGATGCCAGGGAATATGCACTTGCCTCCCCCATAGCCCTCCCTCCATTCAGCACATACAGGTTGAGCACCCACTGTGTGCCAGATTATGCCCTAGGCCCACAGACCAGTGACACACTGGTCTCTCACCTTCCTCCTTGGTCTCTCACCCTCAATTCCCACAGCAGGCAGAGGTATCATTTTAAACTTCATTGGACTGAATCATTCTTCTGCTCAAAACCCTCCTCTGGCTTTTGAGGCCCTTCTGGTTTCTGTCTACAACACCCCTCCACCCCTAGCCAATCCCTGAATCCCAGCCAGGAAACAGTGTCTGTCATGCACAGTGTAAATTTCCATTTTCTTCCCCTCTGAAATATTTACTCAGTGGTCATGAAAGAGCTTAAATGCTACCTCTTCCAGGAAGGCACCCTTGAGGCCAGGTACAGTGAATGACAGGGCTTCGCATTCAGGTGTAACTCTGATGGCCATCGGGTACCTGTCACATGCTGAACACCCTGCTCCAGCCCCGGTGGCCTCCTTGCTGTTCCTCAGACAGAGTGAGCACTGTTCCACTTTACAGCCTGTGTAGCTGCTGGTTCTTCTGCCTGAAATGCCCTTCCCAGACATCCACACTGCTTGTTCCCTCACTTTCATATTCTGCTCAAATAATGTACCAGAAAGGCCTTTCCTGACCACACTGTATAAATAACACTCCTCAGTCCCTCACTCTTGATCCCCCTGCACGAGTGTATTTTTCTCCGTAGTATGTACCACTTGATATATCATCTGTTAATTACAAGCTTTCCTTTTTTTAATTTTTATCCCCAGTAGAAATTAAACTGAAGCAGGGACTTTATCTTTTTGGTTCATTGCTTTATTTCCCAGCACCCAGCACGTATAGCAGTTGCTCAGTTAGTGTTTGTTGCATGAATGAATGATTCTGGATTTGCGTCCCAGGAGTCTGTGTCCCTGGCTGCTCCCCAGTCTGTGAGCCCCCAGTCTGAGGCTCGGTCTCCGGCCCTTCTGTCCTCCAGATTCAAAGTTCCTGGTCTGGGACAACTGACCATATTTACATGATAGAGACATTCTAGTAGCTGGTGTGGAGGATGGGGTGGGGTGCAGTTGGGACGTGAGCTTAGAGGTGGGGAGACCTGTGTAGCTGAAGCAGTTGGGAAGGAAAGTGGAGGCCTGAATTTGGACTTTTAGAGGGGATCAACATCTTCAGCAGTGGGGAGATCTGGAAGGGCTCCCAGAGAGGTCTGAACTGTCCTCTGGCAACAAAAGAGGGAGGCGTGCTCTTGACAGCCCAACCCAGTGTGCAGTTCAGGGAGCTGCGAGTAGCAGAGAGTAAGGTTGGGGTCGGGGGAGCGAGGCTGGGCGGAAGGGAGAAGGTGGTCAATGAGGCGGGCTCCTGGGTTTCTGGCCTGCGAGAACTGGGAGGATGGTTGTGCCATCTCTGCGATGGAGACAGAGGAGAAAGAACAGACTTGGAGGGCATGTTGAGTTAAATAAGGGCCCTGTTGAGTCTGAGCTGCCCAGGAACACGGAAAGGAAGAGACGGGACCGGAGGCGCAGACCTAGTGTGGGGGTGAGGAGGTGCTGAGGTGGAGGGTCAAGCCTGGAGACTTTCAGCCAAGGTGCACTGAGGCTGCGCTGAGGGTTCCTGTGCAGGCTCGGGCGGGACCCACCTTGGTGCTTGGGGCCTCCCCAGGGATGGTGGAAGAGGGTGTCCTCGCAGCAGGCATCCTCAAGCATGACTTAGCAGCACACGCCTGGGCCTTCCTTAAGGGGACTGAGTCATCCCAGGCAGAGGCGGGAGCTGCCAAGGGTACCCAGTGCTTGGGCCATTCAGACACTTGTCAGGAGCATAAACACAGCTCATCAACGTCAGGGCTACCTTCTGTATTAGGCCTGGGGGGCTAGACCACCGTACAGCTTTCCCTTCTGGCTAGTCCTCTGCCAGTCAGGGCCATGTCCTCTCTGCATGGACTGTAGTTGGTCCTCTGCTCAACCTGGCCCTGACATTCACAGCAGCCTTCCAGCACTCGGAATGAGGCCTAACTGCCAGAAGTCATCCAGCCAGGGCTGCTTGCCAGCTGTGATGAGAGCAGGATCTGCTGCTTATCCTGTTCCGGGCCTTCTCTGAGGGACCCAGGTGGATAGGACACAGCCTAGGGAAAAGGCCTGGCCAAGCAGAATCTGGAGCCAGAGTCTGCATCCCTTGGGAGTAGCCAGACGTCGGGGGGGTGGGGGCATAGTCTGGGGGAGGAGTCTAAGGGGGTAGTGTGTCGGGCCTCCTTGGGGCCAGGGGACAGGTATGGGGTTGTACTTTGTATATTAAGGCTCTTGCTCGGTGGCTTCCTGACACCATCACAACCCAGTCCCACATTGCTCGGGCACGAACTCTTCGTTATCCACAATCTTACCCACTTCCTTTTGTAGCCCTGGGAGTTAACAGGACGGTATCTGTTTACCTGATTCACATAGGAGGGAGCTGAGGCTCCAAGAGACTCAATGACTTGAGACAACACAGCCCCAGCCTGCGCAGACAGCATTGGTGTGTCTTTGCCCAATGAAGGAAGACCTGAGTGTGACTAGGCTTGACCCTGGAGGCTCCCCATGCCCAGAAGAGTCCTTGTTCTGCCCTGGGTCTGGGTCCCAGCATGTCCCGTGTGACCCCTAGTTATCTGCTGAATCAGTTTCTACAAAGCATCTACGGGGGCCTAAGCTTGGGGAGGGCCTTGAGAGACCCCCTGGAGGATTCCCCAGAGAGGCCTGGGTCCTGCCCAAGACACACAGCCAGCCCCGCGGGCAGCCCCAGGCTGGTGAGTAGGTGATGGTGTGGGAAGTTCAAACTTGACCTGTGTTCAGGTTCCCATGACCCCCCAGTGCACATGCTCACACTTATACACCCATATACACCACATTGATAGATTTCTGCGTCCATGTAGACGCAAGCCTATGTGTGAACCCTTCACACACACACACACACACACACACACACACACACACACACACACGACACATGCTGTCACTCCTGGCCCAGAGCCCTGCGCATACACACACATTCTCTCATGTGTGGACATATGCACTCACATGCACAGCCTCAGGCACCAGGCCCTGTCGCCTGGACACGAGACAGGAACCTGGGGCCTCCCGGGCCGCCTCCTGCAAGGACGTGCTTAGTCACCTGAATTTTCTCCAGGCGGGAGGGAGGGTGGAGGTCTGACGTCAGCCCTCCCAGCCGCCTGGTGCCGCCCGCACATCCATCTGGGCCGCAGCGTGTGCCAGGCAGTCACAACAACAGCAGCACAACAACTCCTTTTTACGGGCTTCCTTTGTGGCGGGCCCAGCTCTGAGCCCCCACATGGGTGTTCACTCCTTTCCTCCTCACAAGCACTGGCTCGGGGAGCTGAGGCTGCCAGTAAAACCCCATTCTGCAGATGAGGAAAACCCAGGCTCATGGCGCAGTCATCTCCTGTGGGCTTGTAGCCAGAAAGGTGCAGAGCCTAATCCAAGTAACAGGGCCCCAGGGCGAACTGGAAGGCTCTGTCCTGACTTGCTGTGTATTCCCAGGGCCATCTCTGCCCTTTGCTGGGCCTCTTTTCCCCTCTAAGAAAGGGAAAGGGAGATATATGAGGGTGGCCTCTGGCTAGGGTAACAGCCTCAGGGAAATAATGCAAATTTTATGCTCTAGGACAGCCTTTGCCCTCTGTGGGTAATGGCTCTGTGCCTTGGTGCCTGTCCCAGACTAGAGGGCAGGAACTCCCATCACTGGTTTATTCCCTGCTGTGGCTGGGGCCTTAGGCTTGTTGGGGGTCCCTTCTCTGAGGCTGATTTCCCATCTGTCCTAATGGGGATAGGACTGTAATGATCACTATGGCAACCACTCATTCATTCAACAAATACTTCTCAAGCTCCTACTCTGTGCCAGGCACTGCTGCAGACACCAATGATCTTATGGAGACAAGGCAGACAAGAGCCCTAATGTGTCGAGTTTAAATTCTGGTGGGAGATAAAGGGCCTGCAGAGTGAGGGGGCCGGGCAGCAGCGGGGTGGCCACCTACAGGGAGGGGTTGGATGTGTGGGCTCCCTTCAACTTTAGCTTCTTCCTTCCTTCAAGGGGCCTGGTTCCCAAAGCCTCCTGATACCCAGTCACTGCCCCCTTTCACCTCTTCCAGAGAGGCCTCTCTGATGCTCCAACCCTAATCACTCCTCCATCACCTCCAAGGAGGCCTCCTTGATGCTCTAGCTTCACCAGTGCCCCCCCCCCGTCCACTTCTCTAGGTGCAGCCGCCTCCCTGCCTTTTCCGGTTACCCATCTGTATTCCCTCCCCCCTTCCTTTCTGCATGTCAATATCAGCTCCAGCACAGCACGGCTTCCAGTCGCTCAGCAATCTGTGTGCCGGGCACGGGGGTCTGGAACACACCGCTACCCATGATCCATCTCCAAGCCTTGCTGTGGCCCTAGTGAGTATGGGAAGGGAACGCCTCACGTCCATAGTACAGGTGGGGAAACTGGGGCTCAGAGTCAGAAAGGAGCCTGCCCAGGGCTCCACAGTTACTTGGCAGGCAGGACCAGAACCCAGCCCAGGCTTCTCTGCAGCCAGTGGACTCTAGGGAGCCCTGCCTCCTTGACATCTGTCAAAACAAGGTGATGGGAGAATGGGGCGTGAAACAGAGACCCGTTTTCTCAAAGTCACTGTATGGGGACTGAGGAAGTTACCACCAGGCAGGAAGAGCAGAGAGTCAGGAGTCCACTCACTTCCTAGTTTTGAGAGGATGCCTAGTTTGGCCCGGGGAGGGGCATTGAGCTGAGGTGGCAGCTGTGCTTGGCTTGAGGCAGAAACTGAGTCCCAACCTGAGTGTCAGGGTTCAGCCCAGGACTATGATCAAGGATGAGGGCTAGGGCTGGAGTTTAAAGGTTGATTTGGGGTTCAAGTTCTTGATCTCTGGCCTGGTTTGGGGCTCAGACTGCACTAGGGCCAGGAAGGGTGTAAGGCCAGGTCAGGGGAAATGTGGCCAATATTTTGGCCACACGAATAAACTGGAAGGAAAAACCAGGAAAAATAAGGAATGGCCTTTTAGTACAGTGACAGCCATCAAAGCAGCAGCCCCTCCTCTGATAGACCCTATCTTGGTCTTCGGCTCTGCTGGGGCAGAGAAATAAATAACAGGACACTTGGCCTGTGGCCCTGGAGAGACCTCCCTGGAGGAAATGAGAGGCTGGACCTCCAGGGAACTCTTCTTGGAAGCAGTGAGAGGGGTTTTGGATAGGGGGCTAGAATATCACAGAGGCCTCCCTGGAGGAGGTGAGTGGGCCTGGAGCATCAGGGAGGCCTCTGCATTACCAGTGCCTGGCTCAGCTTCCAGGCGGCAATGGCAGAGTTGGAAGGCTCTACTGTCAGGGGGTGGGGCCGGTGAGTCACTGGGCTGTCTGCTGGATCCTGGCCTGAGCTGACCCTAGCCTCTGTTTCTCCCAAGGCTGCTAGGCCTCCAGTGTTCTGCCCATGTCTGTCTGTTCTGACTCCAGAGTATCAGATTCTCCCTGCTTCCCTGTGAAGCCAGAAAGGCAGATGTGAATATGCCTGTTTTACAGATAGGAATGCTGAGGTCTAGAGGGCTGGTGTGCAGCAACAGAGCCAGATGATTTCCTGGAATTTCGTCAGTTAGTAGAGACAGGCCCAAGTTTGGATATTGGCAACCCAGGCAGAGTGAATAGGCAGGGCGAAGCATGGAGGTAGGATGCCTAGAGTTGTGGCCACAATGGGAGAAGGGCCTAGAAATTTGACCTCCTTGCTCCATGGCCAGAATTGAAGCATTTTCTGCCCTCATTTCTCAGGTTCCCAATAAGGCTGCATAGAAGACCCCGTTGACTGTGGCAATGGAGGGGGGCCCAGCAGTCTGCTGCCAGGACCCTCGGACAGAGTTGGTGGAACGAGTGGCTGCCATCAATGTGGCTCGCTTGGAGGAGGCAGATGGCAGCCCAGGGCCTGCCAGGAATGGTGTGGAACCCCTGCCACGAGCCAGAGCTTCCTCCCTGGTCCCTGGCAGTGCTTCGAGGCTCCCGCTAGCCCGGCCCAGCCTCTCAGCTAGGAAGCTCTCCCTGCAGGAGCGGCATGCGGGAAGCTGCCTGGAGGCCCAGACCGGGCCATACACCACAGGGCCTGACAGCCGCGTCTCCCCACGGGCCTGGCGGAGGCCCACCATCGAGTCCCACCACGTGGCCATCTCAGATACAGAGGTTTGTGAGGAAGAACTAGGGGGTGCTCATGAGCTCCTTAGTAGTCCTTAGTTTGCATACCCCCAGAGTTGAGGAGCTCACTACCTCATAAGTCTTCTTCTCACCCAGGGGAGCTCCATCTGAGCCAGTCTCTGAGTCCTATAAATCCCACCATTCCTATCCCCACCCAGTCTAGGCCTTGGAAATAAACCCCTCCATTGTCCCCTAAGAAGTCCTCTCAGAGATTTGAAGACAGACACAATGTCCTCCCACCCCAAGACATCCGCAGCTTGAACTTCCGCCTCTAATCCTGCCTCCTCTGGTCTGCTCTGACTCAGAAGCTGCCAGCGTGTTTCCAACCTCTGGGCTCCCCCTGGCTCTGTCTTTGCCACTTAGATCTGAAAGTGAATTTCAACACTGAGCAGTCTACAGGCTTCAGAGGCTGACTTTTCATGGCTGAGCAAGGGCTCTGGTCTCTTGCCCCTCTTCTCATCCTTCTTGTCCATGCAATCTAGGTCTCACATTCAGCTGCTTCTTGAAATACGTGCTCATGGGTGTCTTATAGATTTGAGTCTCCCAGACCCCAGCATCCAGGCAGAAATAAGGGCATTTTTACTTCACTATTTCCTAGAGAGCAAAGCATAGCCATGGCTCCCTATTCATGAGGCTTCTCTTGTCACTTTCAGTGGTGTTAACACCACCAAGTTTCCCACCCCAACTTGAAAGGTTGATAAGACCTGGGGTCTGGGAGTGAGGGGCCTGGCGCCAGGATTGATCCCTGAACAGGCTCCTGACATGGGAGCAGTGCTGCCTCTGGATCAAGCTTTACCTGATGCTTCCTCTTTTCTCCCAGGACTGTGTGCAGCTGAACCAGTACAAGCTTCAGAGTGAGATTGGCAAGGTAGGACCAGGGCAGGCCAGGTGCTGTGGGAACTTCACTTGGGGCTTTCGGAAGGCAGCCTGTCAGGATCCTCTGCTTGGTGCAATCCCTTCTTCTCTGGGAATGTGTGACAGGGACAGGAAGGCCCAGGCCTGGGAGTGAGGAAAATTTTGTCTTCTGTAGGAAATAACTGGTGTAGGTGGGGTAGATTAGAGATGAGCCCTGATTCCTGACTCCCCAGAGTTTTTTTTTTTTTTTTTTTTTTTTTTTTTTTACAGAGGCAGAGATAGACAGGGACAGACAGACAGGAACAGAGAGAGATGAGAAGCATCAATCATCAGTTTCTCGTTGCGCGTTGCGACTTCTTAGTTGTTCATTGATTGCTTTCTCACATGTGCCTTGACCGTGGGCCTTCAGCAGACCGAGTAACCCCCTGCTGGAGCCAGGGACCTTGGGTCCAAGCTGGTGAGCTCTTTGCTCAAGCCAGATGAGCCCGCGCTCAAGCTGGCGACCTCGGGGTCTTGAACCTGGGTCCTTCCGCATCCCAGTCCGACGCTCTATCCACTGCGCCACCACCTGGTCAGGCTTCCCAGAGTTTTTGATGGAAGACAAGAAGGGACTGGGGGAGGCACGGAGCTGCACTGAGCCAGGCAGGGGCAGTTGCCAAGGCGCAGGGGCCCTTTCTTCATCTGCCTGAAATTTATGCACGTTGGTGGTGGGGGTAGAGATGGGATGCAGGAGGGGCTGGAGCTATTCAAGCTCTCCTTTTCCTGAACTAGCCCTGGGGGAGGCTGCTCTGTCCGGGCAGGGCTGACCTGTGTCTGTTCGCAGGGTGCCTACGGCGTGGTGCGGCTGGCCTATAACGAAAGTGAAGACAGGCACTATGTGAGTGTGGGGATCGGAGGGAGGCATTGCCCAGGCTGGGCCCTAGAAACCTGGGCGGGGGCAGAAGCTGTTCTGGGAAGACAGAGGGCAACACAGCCACTGAAGGGGGTGAACTCCCTGTCCCTACGGGTATGCAAGGAAGTGAGCTTCTTGACCCTGGGAATATGAACTCAGAGGCTGATACCTCTGAGGGGAGAGCCCCAGAAAGGCTTTTGGAGAAGAGGGGTAAGGCCTATACTCAGATGTGACTACCTCACCCAGCTTAACCACACCCAGCCATACCCTTAGTGCCGATGGCAGGTGCCCCCTGTGCCTTTCTGGCACATAGTGCAGTCCACATGTAACCAGCCTGTTCTATCCCCTGGTGGCTGCACACAAGTGACACTTCTGTCCCTCTCTCCTCAGGCAATGAAAGTTCTTTCCAAAAAGAAGTTACTGAAGCAGTACGGCTTTCCACGTATGTATCTCTCAGGTCTTGTGCTTGGGGGCTGGCCGGGGAGCAGAGGTAGCAGACTCAGTCCCTAGCTAGTTTGTGTAGGACTGGGACTGGAGGGAGGACAGCATGCACAGAGGCCGGGGTGGACATGGGTTTGGTGGGTTGGGGACAAGACCATGGTCTTACAAGACTTTTGCTTGAGGTTGGTTGCAGGGCCGCGGTGAGGCCCAGACTCCTGAAACAGGGGCTTGGCTCCCCTTCCTGGCCACAGGTCGCCCTCCCCCGAGAGGGTCCCAGGCCGCCCAGGGAGGACCAGCCAAGCAGCTACTGCCCCTGGAACGGGTATACCAGGAGATCGCCATCCTGAAGAAGCTAGACCACGTGAATGTGGTCAAGCTGATCGAGGTAGGAGGGTGGTGAGTGGGCGGGTACTGTGCCCCGGGCCTATAGAGCACAGACCCAGGGATCCTGCTGAGAAAGCAGATGTGGCTGAGGCCTCCAAGGACACACTTGGGGCAGGGACTGCAGGGAGGCTTCGGGGGGGTCATCTCAGGCTGCTCTGGGATGTTCTCAAGGCCTCGCTGAGGGCAAGCATCAGAGTTCTGAGGCCTCATCTGTCTGTGCCTGTACAGTGCCTGCTCCATTGTCTGGGATAGCTGCAAAGTATACTGGGGGTCCTGGGGCTGGTGAGGACAAGGAGGCCTGGGGCTGTCACCCCAAGCCCTACCCCCATGTCTGCTCCTTCTGATCAGGTCTTGGATGACCCAGCTGAGGACAACCTCTATTTGGGTGAGTGACCCAGCTCATTCCCAAAGCAGCTTACCTGGGTTGGTCCACGGGCTACTCGGGGACGCACATGGCCTCCAGGGGGCAAGGAGGAAATACATGTTCTCCAGCCCTGGATTCCATTGCCCAGCCCTGCTGAACCAGGCTCAAAATATCCTGTTAGATTCAACAGATCTTCCCAAGCCCCCATTCTGCTGATCAGAGACAGTGGGTTGGGTAGAAACAGGAAGCATTCCCAGACTCTGTCTAATAGCTCTGTGCCTCAGTTTCCTCACCTGTAAAATAGGGGATAATAATGGTATCTACCTCATGGGGTTGATATGAGGAATAAATGAGTTATTATATGTAAGACATACAGGCGGATTTAATGGCAGGTGCACCAGTCGCACGCCCTGGGCCCCGGTTTCTGAAGGGCCCCACAAAACCTCAACTTGACACTTCTTTCTAATGAAAGGGGGCCCAATATTTTCTTCTGTGCCTGGGGCCTCAACTGACCTTAATCCGCCTCTGAAGACATATTAGCTATTAATGCTAATTTTAAATTAAGTTCCTGGTTCCTGGTTCCTGGTTGAACTTTACAGGCCCTTAGGAGAGGAGGCAGAAGAAACAAACGCTGACTCACAAATTAGAGGCCAAGGCTTCAGTGTCCGTTCCCTCTCCTACCTGCCGATCTGCTGTGACTTTTAGGAAAGTTTCTGCCCCTTCTCTGAGCCTCAGTTATCCCACCATTGCCCCAGAAAAGGGGTCCGTGCTGAATCAAATAAGGCAGGTTTATAGTAGATCCCATTCTTACCCATTTACCTTCTCTGATACTGTGGGAACCCTGTCCTATCCCTCCCTCAATATGTCCGGATGCCTGCCTCCTCTCCCACCCTCCAGAACAGGGAGGGACCTTGGCATCGCCTGCTCTGCCAGCCTGGCTGCACCTTACCTTCTTTTCTTTTCTTTTCTTTCAGTGTTTGACCTCCTGAGAAAGGGGTGAGTTCCCCATTCCAATCAGGCAGGTCGAGTCTCATCCAGACCTTCCTTTCCCTTCCTGTGTCCCTATTCCTAGGGTCGGCTACTCTAGGAGAAAGCAGAGGCCCAGGCCCTGCCTTTGGGAAGCTCTGGTCTGGGGGCAAATGAGAGAACAAGAGGAAAGTTCTTGGAAGGCTGGTGGAAGTCAGTGAGGCAAGCATAGTCAGGGAGGCCTCTGGAAGAGGGGGTAGATTTTGAATCAGGCTTTGAAGATCTGGAAAGAAGATTTTGATGGAAGAGAGGGAGAAGAAAAGAGTGTTTCTCAAGAAAAAAATGTAAGAAGGGATTCACTTCTTACCTATATTCAAATCCCAAAGAGTTCTTTCAGCTTCACAATTTCGTGAGTTGGATGGGTGGGACTTCATTTCCTCTCATTTACAAGAGGGGAAGCTGAGTTTCAGAGGGGTTAAGTGGCTTGCCCAACATCACACAGCAAGGCACTGATGAAACCCAGGGTTCTGACTCATGTCTGCCTTATTCAGCTTTCTCAGGATATTTGTAAAGCAGCAGACATGAAATAGCGGGCATGGGCCTGGATGGATTGGAAGCCCTAACTGCCAGGGCCTTGAATACAGGCTATGGTTTGTCTCTCTGCCGAGGGACTTCCTAAAGACCTTTGTGGGGAGGGGGCAGGCAGTGGTGTCCCTTTAAGACTCAGGGGCTTTCAAATGTTTTGACCTCCATTCAGAGTGAGAAATATGTTTCACATTGCCATTTATATCTGTAACTGAAACCAAAGTTTTACAAAACAGCACATATCATTATTACATGATATACTCTGATATATTCTTCTTTATTAGAAAAAAGAGCATTTTGAGGATTGAGCTTGAGGTAGTCATCCACTAAATTGATTTCATGACCCGAGGGTCATGCAGTTGAAAAACATTGCTCTATATGGCATCTTTGCAACTGTTTGATAATAGATAATTAAGTACTTAGAAGAAGGAATATCAAGCCAATCTGAAATTAAGATAAAGCTAATTTGAGATTACAGTGATTACAGAGATATTTGCGTCAATGTGTGTTTTTAAATTTTCATCACATATGGGAGGAAAAAGCTAATACCTTGAGTTCTGGGGACCTGTTTGAGCATAGAGAGCTCCCAGAAGGTCCCAAGTGACCTGAAGGTCCCAGCCTCTGTTCCCTTCACCCACTATCTGCCTTTACTCAACCTGATTCAGCTGAACACCCTCTCCCCTCCCTCCGCAGGCCGGTCATGGAGGTGCCCTGTGACAAGCCCTTCCTGGAGGAACAAGCTCGCCTCTATTTGAGAGACATCATTCTGGGCCTTGAGTACTGTGAGTGAGGGGCTGCCTGCCCCCTGCCTTGAAACAGGGGTTAGGGGACCCTGGAATGGAACACCAGAGAGGGCAGAGCCCAGGCTGCGAAGGCTCTGAGCAGTTCTTGTCAGTCAGCCCAGATCTGCCAGTCAGCTTCAGCTGGGGGCGGGGTCATAGACATGGGGCGGGGCTAAACCTCCTGAAAGGAGAGGAGAGAAAGGAAGTGGTACCCACTTCATCTGGCTTGTGCCAGGTCCTTCCTGGGGCCTGCTCATCAAGTCGTTCTGCGCCTTGGATGTTGTCTCCTTTGCTGAGTTCTTAGCCAGGCTCAGGCTCTGTCTACAAGGCCTCAAGAGATGTGGGAAGGAGATTATGTCCCGCTGCTCCAGAGTCTGTCCTGCCATGGAGCCTGTGGGTAGTGGCAGAGCGAGTTTCCTGTGAGGAGCCCTGAGGTGATGAGAGCTCATGGGGGAGGATGTTAGCATAGCCACCATCTCCAAAATTCCTTTCTTCACTCATTCATTCAGTTTGTTTATTAATTTATGAGTACCTACTAAGTGATGACTGGGGGCAGGGAGGTGACGAGGACCCAGATGCGACCTTAAGGATCTCACATTCTAGTAGGAGGGACAGGAATCTAAGCAGGGAGATGATGCAGTGTAGTGCCTGCTGAAGCTGAGGAGTCAGAGGGGCTGTCAGAGCACCGAGGGACCACGGGAGGCTTCCCGGAGGATGCCACCTGCGACCAGGGTGCTGGAAGACGAGTAGAGAGTCGCTGGCCAGCCTTGAGGGATGGATGGGAGGAAGTGCAGCAGGCAGAGAGAGCCACATGGCAGAGGCACGGAGGGGAGCTGGCAGATACTCTTGGAGAATGGAGAGAAGTTCAATCTCACTGAGGCACAAGGTGGGGAGAGTAGTGAAAACTGATGTACAAAGGCCGCTCAGGCCACACCACGAGGCTGGGAATGCCTCCACGGAGGACTTGCATGACTTCGTTCCGTCAGCACTGTGAACCGCCGAGGGCTTTGAGTAGGGGAGAGACGTGATAGGATTTGCATCTTAGAAAGCTCTGTCTAGCAGCTGTGTGGTGGCTGGATAAAGGGTGAGAGGTGACCAGCTGGTTCGGGAGGAGGCTGTGGCTGTAGCCGAGTGACAGATGGTGAGTCCTGGATTAGGACAATGGCAGTGGGAGGAGACATGAAGGAGGTGGGATAGCCAGCGCTGGTCTGGGGAGGACCCGCAGACTCCTAGGCTTCTGGCCTGGTTTGGGAGCAGGAGCGGGGCTCGTCTGTCTAAACTGTTAGCTTGGTTTGTCAGGAGCATATTCTTTCCCCAGGGGGACAGAACGAGGACCTAGTTGAGGTGACAGGAACCAGGACTGTCTTTATCTTAGTTGAGCCACTCCAATGCCCTCAGATTAATGTTCTTTGTGTATATATGGGAAAACTGAGGCACAGAGAGAGGAGGCCTTTGTGGAAAGTCCCCAGTCAGGACCTTGAGGTATAGCAAGGGGGCATTTTACCCTGGGTGTGGTCACCAGTGGACACCACCCTCTACCAGCCTGTCTTCCACCCCCTTCCTATCCTGGGACTTCTCAGTTGAGGGTCTATATCCCATTCTCTATCACCCCACCCAAAAACAACACCAACAGCAACAAATAAGCTAAGTCTCATCAGTACCCAGGTCATCAAGGTGAAGGGCTTCCTGTGTGGATTGGTGAGTACCAGGGGCCAGACAGGCAGCTGAATGGAGGCACCGGATGCTGAGGACCTGCCTCGGGATTCTGGGGGAATTGAGCCCAGTGGAGGCTCTAGCCGGCCAGTGCAGGCCTGATTCTTATAGATGAGGCCAGTGCAATGATACATAGATGGGGCCAGTGCAATGATGCAGGTATGAGAAGCAGTTGGATCTGAAATATATCTTAAGAGGTTGGTTCCATAGGACTTGCTGATGAATTGGATGTGGGGTCTGAGAGAGAGACCTGAGCAATGGGTAATATGCTTAGCTGAATGGACAAGACCAGAGGAGGAGGAGAGGAGGGATGGTGGTGGGATTACCGACAGAGAAATCAAGTTCTGGATTAGATGTGTTCTTGAGAAATACTGAAATATATAGTGAGATGTCTACTGTGGATAAAGACCCTGGAGTTCAAGGAGGAGGCCAGGGTTTGAGATAAGAATTTGAGACCGCTTGCCATGGTCAAATACACAGCCCCTTGAGGCGTCAGATCCCTTGTGTGCGCCTGGTACACATGCAATCACTACAGACCATTGATTTCGTTGTTGTTATATAACACTCATTCCCTAGGCCCCCAGCCTTCCTCTACGCCTCTCCCCTCTCCTGCTTCCCTTTCCATCTCTCCTCCTCTCCAACATCCTGGGGACTGTTGGTCCAGGGGAAAGGACTTACTGAGTGAGGAGCCTATAGTGGATGGCAGCTGGGTCTCAGCGTGAGCTACCCGTGTCTTCCCAGCAGTGCTGAGCCCAGAAGGCAGGGTGAGTTCCCAGCCTGGTAGAGACGGTCGAGCCTTACCCAGCCATGTTCATCCCAGCAGTCCCCAGACCTTAGGTGCCCTTTCTTTCTGAATCTCCTTCAGCCTAGAGCCATAGGGCTGAGGCGGTGCCTCTGCAGGATACCCCACAATCCCACCCTCAGCCCAAGGGGCAGCAGCATCTCTGACCAGGCTGAGTGGGGGGTGGGCGGGGGAAAGATTTAATGGGCTGTGGGCCTGCAGACAAACAGTGCTCAGGTGGTGAGCCAAAGATGGCCTACGAAGAACTCTCCTCCCCAGTTTCCTCTGACCTGCCCCCTGAGCACAGGTGCCCTGATTGCCACGGAGAGAGCACTGGACTTGGAGTCTAAAGGCTCCTGAGAGCCCAGTTGTGGCTCTGCTGCTGGCCGCGAGGGCTGGCCTCAGCGCCTTCACTGCCGAAGTCCTCTCCTGAGGTCCTCCTGAGAAGGGTGTGTGTGTGTGTGGGCTCCTCCTCACCTGAAGCTTGAGACAGGCTTCCCCGGCCAGGTGGGGGGTCCGGGCAGCAGCCCCCCGGCTAGCAGTCCCCTGGCCAGGGCTCCAGCTGCCTCTCTCTGCAGTGCACTACCAGAAGATCATCCACAGGGACATCAAACCTTCCAACCTGCTCCTGGGGGACGATGGGCACGTGAAGATCGCCGACTTTGGCGTCAGCAACCAGTTTGAGGGGAACGACGCTCAGCTGTCCAGCACGGCTGGGACCCCAGCATTCATGGCCCCCGAGGCCATTTCTGATTCTGGCCAGAGCTTCAGTGGGAAGGTGGCTTCCAGGGCCTGGGCTGGGTTGGGGTTCAGGTGAAGGGGTGGGGTAGCTTACAGCGAGGCCACATGTCCAACCTGAGAATGCCAGGGTCCTTGTGTCTCAGGGGTGAACACCGAACACAGTCCCCTTCTTCACATGTATTTCTCCCTAGAGTCCGACAGACTTCCCAACTTTGGCCTCTCTTGTGTTCCAGCAAAATGTCCCCGTGTTTCTCATGCCAGCTGCTCTGTGTTGAGTCCTGGACGGTGCTGGGAAGCAGGCAGAGCCCAGACAGCCCAGTGCTCTGCCCTTCTGGGGACGATGGACAGGGCAGGGGGTGCGTGTGTGGGAGTCGGAGGCCGCCCTCAGTCTTCTTGGACAGGGCAGGGCTTGAACTAGGCTTTGAGGAATGGGGAGGGTTTGAGGAGGAGGTGGAGCCCAGAGAACATGTTAGATACCTTAGAGGCACAGGGTTGGGGAGTGATGGGGCTTAGGCAGCCTTAAAGCCTGGGTGTGTGGGCTTTCTTCTGAGTGACAGAGGCAGTGAGCGAAGCGTTCTGAACAGGGGGCTGCAGGTCAGGGTGGCACTGGCACATGCTTGTCCTCGCCTGCGGGAGGCTACTGCCCGCTGTGCCCTGCTGAGGAGTCAATGACCAAGACGCATTTGGGTGCATGTGCGGGTATGGAGCCCAAGAGAGAGGTCAGGAGTGTAGATGGAGATTTTGTATTTAATTTTTAATTTTGATATAATTTTAAATTTACTGAAAAATTGCAAGAATAGTACAAAAAAATTCACATGTATCTTTTTACACAGATTCACCATTATTGACTTTTGGTCCTATTTACCTTTTCACCATCTCTCCCTATATTTACATGTACATATATGGCATTTTTCTGAATCATTTGAGAGTCAAGTTGGAGACATTATCCCGTTTTATCATGAAATGCTTCAGTGAATATTTTTTTAAGAACAAGAACATTTCTCTTACATAACCTCAGTACAATGATAAAATTAGGAAATCTATCATTGACAAGAGACTATTATCTAATCAACCTTATATTTCACCAGTTGTCCCAATACTGTCCTTAAAGCTTTGTTTTTTTCCAGTTCAGGATCGGATCCAGGGTCCATCGCTTAATTCACTTGTCACATCTCTGGTGTCCCCTTAATCTGGCAGAGTTCCTTGGCTTCTCTCTCTTTCCTGACCTTGACATTTTGAAGAGAACAGGCCTGTTATTTTGTAGAATGTCAGTTTGCATTTGTCTGGTATTCCCTGATTGGATTCAGATGAGGCATCTGTGGCAAGAATATGTAGGTTGAGATTTGAGAATCATTCGCATAAGAGAGAAAGCAGGTACCCGGAGAGGAGGAGGCGGGGTTCCAGAAGGGGAAATGGAGAGAGAACACGTGTTAGAAGCGGAGCGTGGGGGAGCTGGGAAGAGCTGTGGAGGTGGTCAAGGACGCGAGCCTTGGCGTGGATAGGCGCTGTTTCTGGGGTCAGAAGGAATGTACGGTGGCTTCTCCAGGGGATCATTGGGACTAGGGACGGTGAGCTCGTAGATGAAGGAAGTTTTGTACACATTGAATTGACATTGTGTCTGGTTTGGGCCTATTCCAAAGAAACTTTGAATCCCAGAAGGGCAGGGGCTCTGTTTGGGTCATCCCTGTGTCCAAGTGCTCAGCACAGAGTCGGGCATGGAGCAAGGGCCTGGGAGTGTTTGTTAAGTGAATACATGACTGAGGAAGGAGGTTCCCTGCACACCCTCTCAAGTAGCCCACCGGAACTGGCTAGGCAAGGGGTGTTGGTTCATTTTGGGGGACTGATACGAGCTGCTTCCTTTCTAGGCCTTGGATGTGTGGGCCACGGGGGTCACGTTGTACTGCTTTGTCTATGGGAAGGTGAGTAATGGGTGGGCAGGCACCGTGGGCTGGGACCAGCTGAACCAGGAAGGATGACGGGAGCAGGTCCTTCCTTTGTGTCCTGAAGTAAAAGGACATTTTAAAGAGGCCGCTTGGCTCAGAGAAGACCAAGAAAAAGGAGGCTTTTCCCGTTTTCCCATTTTTCTTAGTCCCTTGGTAGGGGAAGGAGGCCTGGGGCTGCAGACATCCCACGGGCAGATATAGATGGTGGAGTCACGACCTCTCCAGCCAGAGTGCTCCCGACCCTTCGGTTCCCTTGATGCCATTCATTCATTCATTCATTCGTACGTTCACTCATTCATTCATTCATTTAACAAGTTGGTTTTGACTCCTGCTCTGAGTCAGCTGGGCTTTGGGGACACACCCAACGCTGACTTGGCTGAGATCCCTGTCCTCAGGTGCTCCCACTCTAGTGACTGCATTGAAGGGCAGGAGGGGACCTCAGTGAACGTGTCCCCAAATTCCAGGCCCTACAAATGGAGACCTGTTTGTAGGGGGCTGTCACACCGGTGGGTACATCCAGCCTCATGATTTCCTTAATGACTTATCGGTTCTGTCAGTGTTTGTTGAGCACCTACTGTGAGTCAGGTTCTGAGAAAGTTAGATGAGGTTACTCCTGACTAATGCGGTCTAGAGCTTCCTCCATGCCCGGAGAGGCGGGGCCAGTCTCAAGTGAAGGCGGCCCTGGGCCTACATCCTTTGCTTCCTCACCCGCAGTGCCCGTTCATCGATGATCACATCCTGGCCCTGCACAGGAAGATCAAGAGTGAAGACGTGGTGTTTCCTGAGGAGTGAGTTGCCCACCAAGGGGGCTCCTGCCCACCCCCAGGGAAGCACATCTTTAGCAGAGCTTTTGCCCTTTGAAGGCCCCACCCCCCGCCTGCAGATCTGGAGGTGGGATTGCTGTTCCCTGGGAGGGGCCCCTGAGCAGATAGAGGTGGGACTGTGGAGCAGGGTCCCTGAGACACGTGGGTCGGATGGGTCTCATTGTGCAGATGGAGCTCTGAGGCCGGGAGTTGGCAGGGGTGACTGATGTCACACATTCACATTGCTCCTTCACTGAAGGCCTCCGTAGGGGCAATGGCATCACCCCCATGCAGACCTTGGACCCATATGGAACCTTCACCTCCCCCATATGGGGTGCTCGGGAGCTTCAAGATGCCAGTATGCTGCCCCATTTCACAGATGGAAAAGTGGAGTCTCTTGAAGAGAGTTATCAGTGGGCCTGGCATTTGAAGCCAGTCCCTCCTCCCTCCTTTCCTTTGTGACTGAATTGGTCTCAGCCCGGAGTGACTGTCCTGTTCATTCAGGGTTCTTCAATAATGATGTTGGCTACCACAGCTCCTTCGTTTTCAAGGCCCTTCTGCCACCTGCTCAGAGTGCCCAAGGCCACAAACTGAGCTGGGAGTTGTCCTCAATTTCCTCTGATCCCCTGTGCCCACTTCCTGTCTGGTCCCCAAGCCCCCTCAGTTCCACCTCTTATATGTCTCCTGGCTGGATTGCCACCTGTGCACCTGCCTGGGTCAGGTCACGCCCAGTCCAGCCACCACAATCAGGCCAGGCTGACCTCGATAAAGTATAATAAATGTCACCCTATCTTCTGATTAAAGTTTTTACGAGGCTTCCTGAACTCCACAGGCAGAGGAATTCAGGACATTCCAGACCCTCGGAGTTCTGCCGCCACGTGGCCTCCTTGCCTGGCGGCACGAGCCCGCTGGGTTCCGACCCTCCCTGTCACTGCCTGTGCCCGTGCCTTTCCTCCTGCGGTGCTCCCTGCCGGGCCGTCTCCCCGGCCCAGGCCCTGGGAACGGGATTCAGTGTCTAGGACAGCAGAGGGAACCGGGGCCAGCAGTCCAAAGAGTGGGTTCCTTCCCTGCAGGCTTGGAGGGACGGGCTCCCCAAGAGTGTTGGTAGCAAAGCAGCCTGCAGTCTGGGCAGAGAAGTCCAGGCTGGTGTGGGGCTGAGGGTCCTGGTTCCCTTCCCCCTGTGCCTCTCCTCCCTGCCCGCCCTGCTCTGGGCAGCAGTGTCCTGACCCGCTCACCTCTCTGGGCCCCGGTCTCCTCTGTCAAGTGAGACTCTTTCCTGGTGGAGGAGAGGATACGGTGGTGAGCAGCAGTAAAGGTGTCCTGGTGTCCAGACAGTGACTCTTTTCCCGTTATCCTCACCGTCACTGCTGCCCGTTATCCTCACCGTCACTGCTTCCCCAGGGAGGGTGTCTGGTGCCCTGGAACTCGGTGTCTGTGGTCTCTGCCTCCGGAGGGAGACTGCTTTACTTCCTTCTCAGAAAGAAGGCTGTCCATACACTTGTGCTGAGACTCCCTCCTCCCACCTGGGCACCCGGGGGGTGTCCCGCCTGCTGTCTGAGAAAGGAGGGTCGGGCCTCTGCCCTGGGGTGCTAATCAGGGAACCCCTGGAGCAGGGTGGGGAGGGAGAGGTGGGAGGAAAAGGATCCTCATCAACCATTTCCCTCTCATCTCCTTCCTTCCTTTCTTTAGGCCAAAGGTCAGTGAGGAGCTCAAGGACCTCATCCTGAAGATGCTGGACAAGAACCCCGAAAGGAGAATTGGAGTGCCGGACATCAAGGTGGGGGACTCAGAGGGCTTGGGCTGCGACACAGCACACAGGCCTCAGTTTCTCCCTGTGGAGAGCCCTACCCCAGGACATACATGCGTTGGGTTTGAGGACTTTGGGCTCCCTCAAGGTTATTGTTCATGAAATGCCCATGGGTCCTTGGCTGACTGGGTCTCCGTGCCCATGGCCCTGACCTCTCCCTGCCCTCCTGACTCCACAGTTGCACCCCTGGGTGACCAAGAATGGGGACGAGCCCCTTCCCTCGGAGGAGGAGCACTGCAGCGTGGTGGAGGTGACCGAGGAGGAGGTGAAGAACTTGGTCAAGCTCATCCCCAGCTGGACCACGGTGGTAAGAGAGTGAGGGGCAGATGGCTTCTTTGTCCTGGAAGGCCTGGGGAGGGCGTGGCCACCTGCTGGAGACTTGCTCTGCGAGAGCCTAAACCCCCTCTGGGGGTATAGCAGGCCACCTGGTTGGCCAGCCTCGATTTTAGGCCACTGAGTCCACTGTTTTGCTGGAGGCCCATGGGGAAAGAGGCCGCATAATTCAGCCTTGCGGTGGGGAGACCAGGAGGCTTGGTGAGGAGAACGAATGATTTAAAGAAACAGACTGCCTTTGCTAAGTGCCACCGTTCACCATAACTAGAAGCATTTTCTTCCTGCCTGCCTGCCTTCTCTCCTTCTTTCCTTCCTTCCTTCCTCCCCACAGTTATTGAACTAGTTTCCAGGTACTGCACTAGGTGCCAAGGCCTAGGAAACCTGCGTTGGAGAAGCGGCCCAGGGCCCCCTGCATGTTGGTTGGGCACCACCTGTATACTGCTTTCATTCTCCTCTCCCATTGTAGTTTTTCTCCTCTTCCTCTGGACACCTTCCATGTTAACAGTTGGAAATTATTACTGTAGCCCCTGATGGTCATTTGGAGGTTTTGGAAGCCGTGAGACATGGCCTGGCCTTCACTGAGGCATTGCAGCAAGTCCCAGCGAGCGCAGGCCAGGGGAGAGCTGGGCGTGCTGTGGGTGGGTCAGGTCTGCTGGGTCCAGGCCCGGCTCGGCCTGTCGGCTCGAGTCCTGTACTCGGTAGAGCTCCACAGGTCTGCTGGGTCAGGCCCGGCTCGGCCTGTCGGCTCGAGTCCTGTACTCGGTAGAGCTCCGGGGCTCTGTGGGGCTCCTGGAGCCAGTCAGCTCTCACGGGGTCCCTGTGACCACTGCCCTGGTCTTAGCTACCGTCCCCTTTCTCCTAAAGTACTGTTGTCACTTTGCCTCCCCCCTCACCTTCACCCTTAACCAGGGGGTCCTGGTGACCTGACCATGTCACTTCTCAGCTCAGACTCTGTTCCCATATCATTGAGAGTAAAAGCCACTTAGAGTAACTGCCCTGCAAGACTCCACACGGCCTGAGTGCCCCCATATCCCCTGATGACCTCATCTCCTGTCCTCCCTCCGTTTGCTCAGCTTCGACCACATGCGACATAAGCTGCTGCCTGCAAGGTCCAGGGCCTTTGACCTGCTCCTCCCCTCCCAGGATGCTCCTGCCCGGCCACCCACAGGGCCCGTACCTCACTCCCTCCAGGTCTTTACTCCACAGTCGTCTTCTCAGCGAGAAGTGAGCCTTACCTACGGTTCCAGCCTCCTCTGTCATACCTTATCCTCATCCTTGTTTTATTTTTTTCTCTGTTAGCACTAATCATTAACTACCATCCATTTGCCTTATGTATTGCCTGTCCCACCAAATAGAAGATAAGCCCCATGAGGGCAAGAATTTTTGCCTTAGCATGTATCATCACCTGGGCCTAGAATAGTGTCTGGCATATAGTAGGTGCTCAATAAACAGTTGATTGATTGAGTGATTGATTGAAAGAATAAACAAGTGAATGAACCCTTGATGCTATGCATGTGTGTGTGTGAGTTTGTGTGTATGTGGCAGGGGCCTGGAACTGTCCTTATAGCAGGAGGGACAAAGTCAGAGAGCCAGGGTGCAACAGCCCCTCCTGGTATGACCCCTAGGCCACTGCACAGCCTCCTCTGCGCTGCCTGGCACAGCCTTTCCTCTGCTCCATCCTTCCCACCTCGCCAGAAGGCATGTCCCATGCCCTCAGGATAAAGCCCCCACTTTCAGCCTGGCATCCCAGATGCCTCATGGTGTCCTCCTGGCCTTTTAGACCCCATGCACCAGTTGCCTCGGGTTCCCCTCAATTCCCAGTATCCACCCTCCACCAACACCCTGCACTCTTGTCTGCCTCTGCTGGAATACTCTGCCCCTCTCTGCCCATGGAAAGGGAGCCTCCGCAGGACCCAGCTAGCGCTGCTCCCCGGGAGTCAGAGCAGAGGCTGCCAGCGTGTTTGGGAGCCTGGAGGCCTGCGCTCCTCATGCTGACTGATGTGTCCTGCCTAGATCCTGGTTAAGTCTATGCTGAGAAAGCGTTCCTTTGGAAACCCGTTTGAGCCCCAAGCGCGGAAGGAAGAGCGGTCCATGTCTGCTCCAGGAAACTTATTGTCGTAAGTACTGATGGGCTGAGACAGGCAGGGCTCTCCCTGGGGCTGGGGGCCGCTCTCACTGTCACTGGGCTGTGCAGGCTGATGCCAGAGCCTGGGGACTTGGCTGGCCCCATCTGTACCTCTTTCCTCAGCCCATGGCAGCCTGGTAGAGGTTTGCAGATAGGCCTCATGTCTGTTCCTCACAAAAGGATGGCTTGGCTGTGCAGGGAGAGCACTTTTGACAACTCTTCCTGGCGTGGGGTAGTGCTAGCAGCTGCTTTTCTGAGCGGCCCATGCTACCTCCAGCCATTGCTGAGGCCGTGTGCCTAGTCAGCGCTGTGTAAGTGCTTGTTCAGGGAGTAAGCCTGGACAGGCCAGCTGACTGGGCCAGGGAAGAGGAACCCTCCTTTGCTGAAGCCTCCCTGCTGTGAACCAGGCATGTGCCTTTACCACCTGCTACAAGAAGTCAGAAAAGTAGTTCCCCAAACCACTGAGAGTCTCATCTTCAGCTTGTCCATCTTCTCCCAATAAATAAGAGTCAGTTGGGGATGCCAACAAAGTCTGCTGGAGTTTTTGCAGAGACCTGCAGACAGAAAGCCGTGAGAGGGTCCTGGGCCTGCATATGGCCCGGGAAGTCAGTTGCTTCCTCTGGCCTGTGAAGGGAGCTGTAGGGAGGAGGAGTTATGTCTCCAGCCCACCGTGTGGAGGCGTGCTCCCCAGAGAGGGAGCGCCAGACATGGCCCACGTACTTCAGCCTCTCAGAAAGAAGTACTTTTTTTTTTTTTGACAGAGAGAGTCAGAGAGAGGGACAGATAAGGACAGATAGGAAAGAAGAGAGATGAGAAACATCAGTTCTTCATTGCGGCACCTTAGTTGTTCATTGATTGCTTTCTCATGTGTACCTTGACTGGGGGGCTACAGCAGAGTGAGTGACCTCTTGTTCAAGCCAGTGACCTTGGGCTCAAGCCAGCGACCTCTGGGCTCAAGCTAGCGACCATGGAGTCATATCTATGATCCCATGCTCAAGCCAGTGACCCTGTGCTCAAACTGGATGAGCCCTTGCTCAAGCTGGCAACCTTGGGGTTTCAAACCTGGGTCTTCCACATCCCAGTCCAATGCTCTATCCACTGTGCCACTGCCTAATCAGGCAGGAAGAAGTACTTTCACTTGTGCCGTGCAGAAGTGACCCAGAGACTGGTTCTGTATGAGGCTGCCCTCTTGTAAGCGGGTTCTTTAGACGTGCCGGGTCCCATGGACAAGCTGGTGTCTGCTCCCTGCCAGAGGTTGCTTACCCTCAGGGATGTTCATGTACCAACCTTTTGCCAAACTTTCTGGTCAGTGAGGTTTGAGGGGTGGGACTTGGGACACGCCTTGGTGTCACTGAACTTCCTGTTTCCTGTCTCTTCAGTGAGTTGGCCAGGGCTGGGGGAGGAGCTTCCCTGTGCTGGATTGGGCTTAGTGTAGGGGAGCACATATTTGACATCCAAATGAAGCCACTGTTTTTTTCTTCTTTTCTTCTCCAAGTGAGAAGAGGGGAGATAGAGAGACAGACTCCTGCATGTGCCCCAATCAGGATCCACTTGGCAACCCTTATTTGAGGCCCAAGCTCTGCTCATCTGGGGCCATGCTTGCAACTAAGCTATGTTTATTGCTTGAGGCAGAGACTCCACGGAGCCATCCTCAGTGCCCAGAGCTGATGTGCTCGAATCAATTGAGCCATGGCTGTGGGAGTGGAAGAGAGAAAAGGGGGGAGGGGAAAGGGTGGAGAAGTAGAAGGTCGCTTCTCCTGTGTGCCCTGAACGGGAATCAAACCTGGGACTTCCACATGCTGGGTCGACGCTCTGCCACTGAGCCAACTGGCCAGGGTGAAAATGAAGCCACTTTTGAGAGTGAAAGAGGAAGCTATTATTAACTATGCCAGGACTACATGCATAGCCAAAATCTGGACTTCTGGTCACACTAGTTCAGAGCCTGTGACTCCACGCCCCCTAGTGGTGGGTCAGGCTAGTCACAGGCTAAAGACACATCCAGCATCTACCTAGCCTGGCACAGGGCTGGACTGCAAGGGAGGAAGAATACAAGTGAGGAAGGCAATCATTCTCATTTTATAGACATGTTAGTGGGGAAACAAGCCAGTTTCCTTGTATTAAGTATTACGCTTAATACTTTCCAGTTATAAAATTCTAGAATTCTGTAACCCAAGTTTAATTATGAAAAGCAGGTTTTACTTCATAATAGAATCCCAAATTTGTCCTTGATCAACTCTCTGTTTTACATTTTGGGATAATTATTGAAGCTCTACAGTAGAGTTAAATGAGATTGATCCTTTTTTAAGATATCAAAATCTGTTCATTGGTCAAAAGAACGGTCTTGGGGGGGGGGAGAATCAGATACCAGATACCAGAATCTGCTGAATACATGACATCATCCCAAGACTGACAGGTATTCTCTACCCTGTGCACCAGACAAAGAAAATGTAGCAGCAGAGCCCCTCTCCTCAGGACTGTGGGGCTGGTCTAGGCCAGCACGGAAGGCCTGTGGGGTGCTTGAGGACACAGGGAGGTCAGCTGAGTCAGATCGTGAGAGGCTCCAGAAGCCAGGCTGGGGAGCCTAGACTTCACCTCTGGGCAATAGGGAGCCATGGAGAGTTGCAGGCAGAGGTTTAGGGTTGGGAGACCAATAAGGGGCCACAATGCAGGGTGGTGGGCTTGGGGAAGTGTTTGAGGGGGGTTTGAGAGCCGGTGGGAATGAATGCCTGTGAGTGTGCACTAGAGTGTCCTTCCTGGGCATGTGTTCTGACTCCTGAGGTCCCTGTGCCCCTTGTGTCCCCTGAACAGGAAAGATGGGTGTGGTGAAGGGGTCAAGAACCTGGAGCTTCCCGGTGTCCAAGAAGATGAGGCTGCATCCTGAGCCCCTGCATGCGCCCAGGGCCACCCAGCAGCACCCTCATCCTGCGCTGCCGAAGGCCCGCTGCACTCCTGCTGACAGCCGCCCCTGCGGGAAGGGGGCTGGGGACTGTGGACCCTCCCCTGGCTCCCCTTCCCCGATCATGCTGCATGACCTCTGCGTGTGTCCAGGGACGGGATGAGAATGTGTAGCGTCTGGGGTTTGGCAGGCAGGGCCCCCTTTCTCCTCGTCTTGACTCTCTGGCGGGACCCAGGCTGTGGAGGAGGTAGGTACACATGTTGCCTTAGAAACTCCACTTGGCTCGTTGGCAAGGCCTGAGGCAAGAGGCAAGAAACCAAGATGGCCGGCGGAAGCCTGGCTTCCCAGCACTGCACAGACCTCCTGCTGGGGGCTGGGCAGGCCTGGCTTAGCTGCCACACGCACATGGAGGGGTCTGCCCTGTCTACCTCAGGGGGCTGCTGCCAGGCCTCATGTCTGCTGAGAACATGGAGTCTCTGAGTCTTTGGTGGGTGTTCCTGGGTCTCACTGGGGCAGGGGCCAGTTTTGGAGAATTCAGATTCATGTTTTGTTGCCTTTTACTCTTGTTTTTAACATGGGGGCAAGAGGGTACAAAGATCTGCTTGGGAATATCAAATGACCTCTCCGAAGCTTTGGGTGTTTGCTAGTGCACCCCACCATTATCGCAGCCAGGTGAGCTGGACTGACCTCCGTGGATTGTGTTTCACACTCAGCACTATCCAGAGAATGGGCTGAACTAAAGCTCTGAGCAGAGACCTGAACCAGGAACACCACATCTTCCCTGCCCGCATCACTCCCTCCCTCTGTGGTTCCTCAGAGCCACGGCTGTCAAAGAGACACCAGGGGCCGACATCGACTGAGGACCCTGGACTCAGGGCTATAGCGTAGCAGAGGCGAAAGTAACTGGAACCCAACCCCCAATCCTACACTGGCCTCCCCATCCGGCCCCAGAAGCTGCGCTCACATTCCTACAATGAAGGACAAGCAGCCCAGGCTGGAGGCCACACTAGAAGTAGGGCTTTGGTGGGGTGTACATGCTGGCAGGTGGCCATGGAGACGGGGCCTTCTGCCACTGCCTCACCCCAGGGACAGTCGACATCAGCGTGCCTAGAGCTGGAGCTCTGGAGTGTGTGTATGGACTTGGCCTGGCTGGAGCAAGCATCATCTCCCTGGGATCACTCAATGGCTCGGCATTCACTGACCAAATGCTCAATGAGATTGACCCCCAAAGAAAAGTAAAGCAGAACTCAGATATCTCCCCCGAAAACGTGGGCCAAACAAAGGATTACAGTCATTGGCATGGGTTTCAAATCGCTGGAGGACTTGTGTTAAGGGAAGGGAGGCCGGGCTGGTACCCGCATCCTACACATCATCTCTGTGCCTGTGGGTGTCCGTCGCGCCTCCACGCACATACACATGTGCGTGCCCATCTGCTGTACACAGCGCACTTGCATGTCTTGCACTAGCACATGCATCTGTAATATAGTCTCTCTGTCTATTTAAGGCTGTGAGCAGAATGTGGCCCAGTGTCAGTGGGCCCACATTTCTCCCTGCTCATCTCCACTAAGGTAATGTAACCCAGGGCTTAACAAATAATCTGGTACTGTTTGTAAGAACACTTTTAAAGAGTTCACGGGAGGCCAGTCACAGATCTGCAAGTTCTTTTCTGAACATCTCTGCACTGGGGTTTGGCAAGGTGGGGTTTCGAGAGGGTGACATCCATCGGACTTGCTCTTGCAGAGCTCAAGGGTGGGCCTGGCTTCATTGCCCAGGTCACTGCCTGGACGGGGTGTTTACCCACCACTGAAAGTTTTGGTTGGCATCATTGTTTTTGAATGTAGCACAAGTGAAGAACAGACTCCATAAGAGTGTTTAAAAAATTAACTTCTCAGGAAGTGAGTTAAAAATAATAAAAGCCCTTTCTTGAGTTAAAAACAAAACAAAACACTGCGTGTACATTCTGTGCATCTGGGTGTGTGTGCTTTCTCACCAGCTAGAGACGCTAGCTTTCCTGGAAGGGTCTGAGCAGGACAGTGGTGAGAGGAGCTCTGGGGGAAGGGAGGGAGAGGGAGGGGGCTCAGGTTCCTGAAGGGGTCTCTGCTTGGAAGGACAGGGTGTTTGTTTGGGAGCCAGTGGGCTGCCCGTGAGGCATCCTGCCTGTTTCACAGGGGCCCAAGGGTGCTGGGCTCTGGTTCTTGGGAACTGTCTCCTCCCCCTGGAGCGGAAGTCCCAGGGGAGCCTTACAGGAATCCCTGTGACATGGGCCCAATGTCCTCCCTGTCCCCCTTAGCTTTGGGCACTGGCATGAGGTTTGGTTTGGTTTTTGTGTTTGGCCCTGCAGCCAGCTCCCTGCACTTACTAGGGCCCTCCATGGCCATTGGTGAAGTGTCATCATTGGGGTCAGACAGCCTTGAGCTTGAATTTAGACCTTGCCATTTAATAGCCGTGTGACCTCAGCAAGTCATTGGAGGAGTTTCAGTTTCCTTATCGATTGAATGCGGATAATAGCACCTCCTCAGAGTTCTTGTGAGGTTAAATGAAGTTCTTGTGCCAGACATCTGACAAAGTACTTGGCACAGAGTAAGTACTCAGCAAGTGAGACCTTAAAAAGAAAAACAAAGAACTTCCTGCCTCTGGGACTGCCTGAAACCAGCCTTAGCGGCCACGGACTCGGCACATTCTGCGTGGTGTTTGCCCATCAGTGGAGCTCCCAGCTGGATGAAACTGGAGACCAAACAGAAGGAGACCAAGCCAAAGGTTGCCTGGCAGGGTGATCAGTTTTTCCATCTGAGAAATGGAATCCAAAACTGCTCCTGCTGGCTCCTGGCCACCCTGTGAAGGTCCCACGAGGGCTGCTCCAAGCCCTCTGCAGAAGGGGTACTGGCAGCTAGGCGGAAGTTCCCCAAACACCAAAACCGATAAGTGGGTTCTTATTCCCACTTCCTGCCCACCACTGAAGTTTCTCAATTTGGGACTCCACCATCTCTCACTTCCTCACTGCTCTCCTGGCCTCGGTCCCCATCCACCCTCTCACCAGCTGCCAGGGTGATCCTGTGCTCACCTGAAATGCCCACCCCTCTCAGAAGCCATCTGTGCTTCCTACAGTGCTCAGCCTGGCATTTGAGGCCCCTGCCGTCAGCTCCACTGGTCTCTGGGTGCTCTCCTGACCCACGCCCCGCCCACCCACACCCCGTTCACTCCTCATGCCCCATAGCTCTTTGCACCCACTCCTCTGGACACTGCCCTTCTTCTTCTCCACTTCTCCTTGTCAAATCCGGGCCCTCCCTCCAAGGCCTATTGTACAGTCAGAAAAATCCCCGGGCTCGTTCATCCCAGGAGTTGGTCACCAAACCCTGATCTGGGGTTTGACAGACCATATCATCAGACTAAGAGGTTTGAATAGGACCATGATTCATGAGGTCATTTCCCGACGAGGACAACCACTCTAGGAGACAGAGTGTGGTAGGGAAGCCAAGGTCTCGCTCAGAGGCACAAAGCAGGTCAGGGCAGAGCCAAGCTAGAGCCCAGGTCTCCTGCCCATCCACTCACCTAGCCTAGGTGGGATTAAAATAATTTAACAGCCAGTTCTCTGTCCTAATGGCCATTTTAAGTATAAAAAAAGATATACCAAAAGGTAGTTTATTATTTCATACATTTAATACTTAAACAAGACAATAAAAAGGTACACAAAACTAGATCATATTATAAGAAAGAATTTTAAAATACTAATAAAAAATTAATACCTGACAAAAAACAATAAAACTTAAGATATTTCCATATTGCTTCTTGATTGGCGTCCTCACTTGCAATTGTTTTCACCTGTGGATAGAATGAACATTATTATGGGGCTTAGAATACGCATTTGCACAGATGAACATTAAAAAAGAGTAAAGAATGTAAATTTGTGATTTCTACATTGGGTGGCCACCCAGGCGCCCACCTTAGAGAGAACCCTGACAAGTGCCATTTTAACAACAGGTTCACCAAACTCAACAAAAAATTAGGTCTCGATTCTGCTGAACTGGTGTGAATGGGCTGAATCCCACCACTGCACCTAGGTCTTCCCATATCAGCCAACAGAAAAAAAAAAGAGCCTACAAGGAAGGACATCTGGGCAGATCAGAAATAGAAGCTGCAGAGTAATGGCAGCGTGAGAGATGCTCCTGATCTCTGCCCTTGAAATTTCAACAAATTGAACAACTATAAGGCAGCAAAGGAACCCCTGCTGGGCTCGCAGGTGCACCTGAAAGATCTGTGCACTGAATGGAGTAAAGAAAGGTGGGAGAGGGTGAAAGGGGGGCAGAAGATGAAACGCATTTGTGGTGGGCTCTGAAGAGGAGACAAACCCGGAGTGACTTTTTTCCCCTCCTCTACCGGACTATGGGGAGGAAGGAAGCTCAGGCTATTTGGATTTTGTCTTAGGGGTACAGAGAGGGAAACCCGGAGTGATTGGGTCTCCTTCTGCTGGGAGGAGTGGTAAGACAGAGGAGCAGAGGGGAAGATAAACCAAAGCGGCCAGAGCACTGGGTCACAGCCAGTGCTCCCACAGTCTGCCTGCAGCCTGCACTCAGCAGAGACAAAGAAAACTAAAGTATGGCCACCAGACTCCCAGATCCCTCCTCCCTCACCTTGCGGTCAGGAGAGTAGCAGAGATAAACCCACAGCAAGCTCTCCAGAGCCACTCTCTCCACGTCTAGTCCCCAGGTCTAAGTCCCCAGGTCTATTGAGACCTGGGAAGGAGCACCTAGAAGCCTGAGATCACCATTGCTAGGGCCATAAAGCTGGAAAGCCAAAGCCATAAAGCCCTCACAACATGCCCCACCCACCAATACAACTGTAGTCTGCCTACATCATTGCAACAGCAGCGTCTCAGTGGAGGACAGCCCAGGAACTTCACAGAGCTAATAATAATAAAGTAATACAGCAATGCCTATTGGAAGAAACTTCTCAAAACTGAAATTGATTTGCCTTCATTTTTTTCCTTTTTATTCTTTTATTCTCTTTTTATCTTTTGAGTTTCATTTTCTTTCATTTTTATATATTTTATTCTTATTTTCTTCTGGATGTTTTATTCTTGATTTTTTTGTTTTGATCTTGTTTCCTGTAGTTTTTCTTCTTTACTTGTCATAATTTTTTAAACTTTTATTGTATTTAAAATTTTTTTTCTTTAGTTGTTTTTTTGTTAGGGTTCTTAACTCAAATGCCATTCTCAAATGCCATCAAGGAAGAAGAAATAGAATACTATGGCTACACAAGACAGAGATATAGTTCAGAAAGAAAATAAAAAATCTTCAGAAAAAAATCTCAATCACATGGAAACCTTGGAGTTAAATAATAGAGAATTCAAAATTGAAGTTCTGAAAATACTCAATGAGACGTGAGAAGATACCAAAAGGCAACTTAATGAGCTCAGAAAACAAAGCAAACACCTCACCAAGGAGATTGAACCTTTAAAAAGAGATGAAGAACTCAATACATAAATTGAAAACTGAAGTAGCAAGTTTGGGCTAATAGAACAAGCCAGATAGAGGAAAGGATCCGTGACATTGAAGACAGGCAACTAGAGATGCTACAGAGAGAAGAGGAGAGAGACTCACAAATTTAAAAAAAGAGAGAGCTCTACAAGAATTGTCTGACTCCATCAGAAAGAGCAATATAAGAAAAATGGGCATATCAGAAGAAGAAGAGAGGGAGAAGAGAATGGCGAGCCTATTCAACAAATGATTGATGAGAATTTCCCAAGCCTATGGAGTTAAAGCCTCAAATCCAAAAAGTAAACAGAACACCAAGTTACTGCAACCCAGACAGACCTACTACAAGGCACATCATAATAAAATTGTCAAAAATCAATGACAAAGAGGCCCTGGCTGGTTGTCTCAGCAGAAGAGCGTCAGCCCAGCGTGTAGAGGTCCTGGATTTGGTTTCTGGTCAGGGCACACAGGAGAAGCACCCATTTGCTTCTCCACCCTTCCCCCTCTCCTTCCTTTCTGTCTCTCTTTTCCCCTCCTGCAGCCAAGGCTCCATTGGAGCAAAGTTGGCTCAGGCACTGAGGACGGCTCAATGGCCTTGGCTTCAGGTGCTAGAATGGCTCCGGCCACAACAGAGCAATGCCCTAGATGGGCAGAGCATCACCCCCTGGTAGGCATCCCGAGTGAATCCTGGTTGAGCGCATGTGGGAGTCTGTCTGACTGCCTCCCACTTCTAACTTCGGGAAAAGAAAGTCAATGACAAATAAAGAATTCTCAAGGCAGTTAGGGAATAAAAGAACATAACATACAAAGGAAAGCCCATTAGGTTATCATCAGACTTCTCAGCAGAAACTCTACAAGCCAGAAGAGAGTGGACCCAAACATTCAAAGTACTGAAAGAGAGAAACTACCAGCCAAGAATACTATATCCATCAAAGTTATCTTTCAAATATGAAAAAGAAATAAAAACTTTTATAGACATATAGAAGCTGAGGGAATTTATCACCAGAAAACTTCCACTGCAGGAAATACTCAAGGAGGTTATTTGACCAGGTACAAAGAACAAAACAAATCAAATATACAAGTAAAAGCTCCAACAAGATCACAATAAAAACAATGATAATCTGTAACAACAATAACATAAAAGGGGAGAGGATGAATATCTGCAGTAGCAAAGGAGGATGGAGTGCAGGAGCACTCTTAAGACAAAGCACTCTTATACATAAGAACATTGTTCTCTTAATAACCTAATGGTAACCACCCATGAGAAAGCCACAACTGAAACACACAGCTTAAAAAAAAAAAAAAAAAAAAAAAAGAAAGAAACGGGAAACAAGTATGGAATACCACCAAACAAAAACAACACAGAAACAAAAAAGAAAAGAACCAAATGAGACACAGGGCTACCAGAAAACAGAACATAAAATGGCTATAGGTAGTCCTCAAGTGTCAATAATTACCTTAACTGTAAATGGACTGAACTTGCCAGTAAAGAGGCACAGGATAGCAGATTGGATCAAAAAGTAAAACCTAACCATATGCTGTCTTCAAGAGACACATCTAAGTCTCAAAGACAAAAGTAGACTCAAAGTCAAAGGTTGGCAAACAATTCTCCAAGAAAATAATATCCAAAGGAAAGCAGGTATAGCCATACTCATATCTGACAACCCTGACTTCAAGACAACAATGGTAACAAAGACGGAGACAAAGATGGACATTTCATAATGATAAAGGGAACATTGCATCAAGAAAACATAACACTTCTTAATATATATGCACCAGACCAGGGAGCACCAAAATATACAAAATATCTACTAACTGATCTAAAAATAGAAGCAGACAAAAACACAATCATGCTTGGAGATTTTAACACACCATTGATGGCTTTAGATAGATCATCCAGACAGAAAATCAATAAAGAAATATTGGCCTTAAACGACACACTGGACCAAATGGACATTATAGACATTTACAGGACATTTCATCCCAAAATGTCAGATTATACATTCTTCTCCTGTGTGCATGGAACATTCTCAAGGATAGACCATTTGTTGGGCCACAAACTAACATCAACAAATTCAGGAAGATTGAAATTATACCAAGCATATTTTCTGACCATAAGGCTTTAAAATTAGAATTCAACTGTAGAAAGGAAATGAAGAAACCCACAAAAAATGTGGATATTAAACAACATACTTCTATTGACCTGGAACATTTAGGTCGCTGGTTCGAAACCCTGGGCTTACCCGGTCAAGGCACATATGGGAGTTGATGCTTCCTGTTCCTCCCCCTTTTCTCTCTCTCTCTCCCTCTTTCCATCAATCTCTCTCTCTCCTCTCTGAAAACTGAATAAATAAAGTCTTTAAAAAATAACAACAGCCTGACCAGGTGGTGGTGCAGTGGATAGAGCTTCGGACTGGGATGCAGAGGACCCAGGTTCGAGACCCCGAGGTTGCCAGCTTGAGCGCAGGCTCATCTGGTTTGAGCAAAAAGCTCACTAGCTTGGACCCAAGGTTGCTGGCTTGAGCAAGGGGTTACTCGGTCTGTTGTGGCCCCATGGTCAAGGCACATAAGAAAGCAGTCAATGAACAACTAAGGTGTCACAACGAAAAACTGGTGATTGATGCTTCTCATCTCTCCATTCCTGTCAGTCTGTCCATCTGTACTCTCTCTGACTCACTCTCTCTCTGTCTCTGTAAAAAAAACAACAACAAAATAACAAAAACCACCACCAACAACATACTTCTAAAAAGTGATGGGCCAAAGAAGAAATAAAAGCAGAGATCAAAAGATATATACAGACAAATGAAAATGACAACACATATATCAAAATTTCTGGGATGCAGCGAAAGCAGTAATAAGAGGGAAGTGTATATCATTACAGGCTTATATCAAGAAATAAGAGAGATCTTCAAGTAAACCACCTACCATCACATCTTAAGGAACTAGAAAAAGAAGAAAAAAGGCAACCCAAAGTCAGCAGAATAAAGGAAATAGTAAAAATTAGAGCAGAACTAAATGAAATAGAGAACAAAAACAAAAAAAAATAGAAAAAATTAATGCAACAAAGAGCTGATTCTTTGAAAAGATCAACAAAATTGACAAAGCACTGGCTAGACTCACTAAGGAAAAAAGAGGAAGGACTCATATAAACAAAATCCAAAATGAAAGAGAAGAGATTACCAGAGACATTATAGATATACAACGGATCATAGTAGAATACTATGAAAGATTACATGCCACCAAATTCAACAACCTAGAGGAAATGGATAAATTCCTAGAACTATACAATCTTCCTTGACTGAGTCATGAAGAAGTAGAAAACCTAAATAGACCCATAAGCAGGGAGGAAATAAAAACAACTATCAAAAACCTCCCCAAGGGCCCTGGCCGGTTGGCTCAGTGGTAGAGTGTCGGCCTGGCGTGCAGGAGTCCCGGGTTTGATTCCCGGGCAGGGCACACAGGAGAAGCGCCCATCTGCTTCTCCACCCCTCCCCCTCTCCTTCCTCTCTGTCTCTCTCTTCCCCTCCTGTAGTGAGGCTCCATTGGAGCAAAGATGGCCCAGGCGCTGGGGATGGCTCCTTGGCCTCTGCCCTAGGTGCTGGAGTGGCTCTGGTCGCAATGGAGCGACGCCCCGGAGGGGCAGAGCATAGCCCCCTGGAGTGGGCGTGCCGGGTGGATCCCAGTCGGGCGCATGCGGGAGTCTGTCTGACTGTCTCTCCCCATTTCCAGCTTCAGAAAAATACAAAACAAAACAAAACAAAACTTCCCCAAGGCCCTGGCCGGTTGGCTCAGTGGTAGAGTGTCAGCCTGGCATGCGGAAGTCCCAGGTTCGATTCCCAGCCAGGGCACACAGGAGAGGCGCCCATCTGCTTCTCCACCCCTCCCCCTCTCCTTCCTCTCTGTATCTCTCTTCCCCTCCTGCAGCCAAGGTTCCATTGGAGCAAAGTTGGCCCGGGCGCTGGGGATGGCTCCTTGGCCTCTGCCCAGGCGCTAGAGTGGCTCTGTCTCGACAGAGCAATGCCCTGGATAGGCAGAGCATCGCCTCCTGGTGGGCGTGCTGGGTGGATCCCGGTCGGGCGCATGCAGGAGTCTGTCTGACTGCCTCCCTGTTTCCAGCTTCAGAAAAATACAAAAAAACCAAACCAAAACAAAACAAAACAAAAAAAACCTCCCCCAAAATGAGAATTCAGGAATAGATGGATACACTAGTGAATTCTACCAAACATTCAAAGCAGATTTGGTACCTATCCTTCTCAAAGTCTTCCAAAAAATAGAAGAAAAAGCAATATTCACCAACACATTTTATTAGACCAACATAACCCTCATACCAAAACCTGGCAAGAACAACACAAAAACGGAAAACTACAGACCAACATGTCTAATAAATACAAATGCAAAAATCCTAAACAAAACATTAGCAAATTAAATACATTTAAAAAATAATACAAAAAAATTATAATACATCATGATCAAGTGGGAGCTCAAGGATGATTCAACATATGGAAATAGATCAATGTAATACACCACATTAACAAAACAAAGAACAAAAATCATATGATCCTATCAATAGATGCAGAAAAGCCATTCAGTAAGATACAACATCTCTTTACGTTTAAAACACTCAATAAAATAAGAATAGAAGGAAAGTAATTTAACATAACAAAGGCCACATATGACAAACCATTAGCTAATATCATACTAAATGGGAGAAAAATTGAAGGCTTTTCCTCTAAAATGAGAAACAAGAAGAGGCTGCACACTCTCTCTACTCTTATTCAACACAGTCCTGAAAGTTTTAGCCAGAGCTATCAGGCAAGAGAAAGAAATAAAAGGCAGCCATATTGGGAAAGGAGAAGTAAAGGTATCACTTTTTGCAGATGACATGATCCTATATACAGAAAACCCCAAGGACTCCACCAAAAACAATAAATCAATACAATAAAGTTGCAGGACACAAAATCAATATACAAAAGTCTATTGCTTTTCTATATGACAATGATGAAACTTTGGATAATGAACTCAAAATAACAATTCCTTTTACAATTACAACAAGAAAGTAAAATACCTAGGAACAAACTTAACAAAGGATGTGAAGGATCTACATACTGAAAACTACAAAACATTATTGAAAGAAATTGAAAATGATACAATGAAATGGAAAAATAGTCTATGCTCATGGTTTGGAAGAATCAACATAGTTAAAATGGCCATATTACCCAAAGCAATATACAAATTTATAATGCAATCCCCATCAAAATCCCAATGTCATTTTTTAAAAATTATTATTATTATTTTACAGGGACAGAGAGGCAGAGAGAGGGACAGGTAGGGACAGACAGACAGGAACGGAGAGAGATGAGAAGCATCAATCATCAGTTTTTCGTTGCAACACCTTAGTTGTTCATTGATTGCTTTCTCATATGTGCCTTGACCGCGGGCCTTCAGCAGACCAAGTAACCCCTTGCTTGAGCCAGTGACCTTGGGCTCAAGCTGGTGAGCTTTTTGCTCAAGCCAGATGAGCCCGCGCTCAAGCTGGCGACCTCGGCCTGGGTCTTCCGCATCCCAGTCCGACGCTCTATCTACTGCGCCACCGCCTGGTCAGGCCCAATGTCATTTTTTAAAGAAATAGAACAAAAAATTACCAGGGTTGTATGGAACCATAAAAAAATCCCTGAATAGCCAGAACAATCCTGAGGAAAAAGAATGAAGCCAGAGATATCACACTACCTGACTTCAAATTATACTACAGAGCCATGATAATCAAAACAGCATGGTGTTGGCAGAAAAATGACATAGAGACCAATGGAACAGAACGAAGAGCTCAGAAGTAAAACCACATATATATGGACAAATCATCTTCTACAAAGGAGCCAAAAACACACAATGGAGAAAAGAAAGCCTCTTCAATAGATGGTGCTGGGAAAATTGGAAAGCCACATGCAAAAGAATGAAACTTGACTACAGTTTGTCCCTCTGCACAAAAATTAATTCAAAATGGATCAAAGACCTGAATATAATATCTGAAACTATAAATTACATAGAAGAAAACATAAGTACTAAACTCATTGACCTTGGCCGTAGAGAATAACTTATGGATTTGACCCCGGACATAAAGGGAAGTAAAGGCAAAAATAAATGAATGGGACTATATCAAACTAAAAAGCTTCTTTCTGCACAGCAAAAGAAACTGACAAAAACAAACAAACAAACAGCCAACTAAATGGGAGATGATATTTGCAAACAACAGCTCTAATAAGGGGTTTAATATCCAAAATATACATGGAACTCACAAAATTCAGCAATAAGCAAGCAAACAATTCAATTAAAAAATGGTGAGAGGACTTGAACAGACACATCTCCCAAGAGGACACACAAATGGCCAACAGATATATGAAAAGATGCTCATCTTCACTAGCTATTTGAGAAATGCAAATCAAAACTATAATGACATACCACCTCACATTTGTTAGATTGGCTATTAACAACAAGACAGGTAATAACAAATGTTGCAGAGGCTGTGGAGAAAAAGGAACCCTCATTCACTGCTCTTAGGAATGTAAACTGGCAAACCATTATAGAAGAAAGTATGGTGGTACCTCAAAAAGTTAAGAATAGAACTACTGTATGACCCAGCAATCCCTGTACGGGGTACTTGCCCCCAAAACCTGGAAATACTGGTAATAAAGACACATGCATCTTCATGTTCATTGCAGCATTATTCACAGTGGCCAAGACATAGAAACAACCAAAGTCTCCCTTGATAGAGGACTGGATAAAGAAGATGTGGAACATATATACAATGGAATACTACTCTGCCATAAGAAACGATGACACAGTGATGTTTACCACAACATGGATGGACCTTGAGAGCATTATACTGAGTGAAGTAAATCAGAAAAAGCTAAGAACTGTATGATTTCACACATAGCTGGGATATAAAACTTAGACTCATTGACATAGATAAAAGTGAAGTGGAGGAAAAGCAGCCAAGATGGTGGAGTGCTGAGAAGCCAGTTTGTGCAGAGTTTGTACAGAGAGAAGATGGGAAACAGAGGTGAATAAGTCTGGCGAGCTAGAAACCTTTGATTCTAGGAAACTCGGATAAGTCAGTAGCTTTGTGAGCACTGAGTGGGTTTTGGAGCCCAGTGTGTGTTTTTACTTGCCCGCCGGGTGCAAGCTAGGATTAAAGATGATGGCCCATCAAAACAACAACAACAACAACAACAAAAAAACAGTGAAGTGATTACCAGGGGGAGGAGGACAGAGGAGGGTGGGACGAGAGGAGGAGGTGGGGGAAGGGTGTAAAGAGAGACAAATATAAGATGATGGAAATGATTTGAGTTTGGGAGATGGGTATACAACATAATCAACAGTTAAAATGCTTTACCTGAAACCTATGTACTCTTATTTTTTTTAATTTTATTTATTTATTTTTATTTTTCTGAAGTTGGAAATGGGGAGGCAGTCAGACAGACTCCCGCATGCGCCTGACCGGGATCCAGCCGGCATGCCCACCAGGGGGTGATGCTCTGCCCATATGGGGCCTTGCTCTGTTGCAACCAGAGCCATTCTAGCGCCTGAGGCAGAGGCCACAGAGCCATCCTCAGCGCCTGGGCCAACTTTGCTCCAATGGTGTCTTGGCTGCGGGAGGGGAAGAGAGAGACAGAGAGGAAGGAGAAGGGGAGGTGTGGAGAAGCAGATGGGCGCTTCTCCTGTGTGCCCTGGCTGGGAATCGAACCCGGGACTCCTGCATGCCAGGCCGACGCTCTACCACTGAGCCAACCGGCCAGGGCTTATGTACTCTTATTGATCAATGTCACCCTGTTAAATTTAATTTTCTAAATAAAATTTAAAAAAAAGAAATGGAAGCTGTACTTCCATACCTAACCACATGGGGGAGCTGAGCCCATGCGGGGAGTGTCCAGCTAGAGACTGAGGGGAAGTCCGGGATTTGCCCTGCGAGTCCCTGGTTCCTTGCAGAGAATGTCTTTGGGCTCTTGGAGCCCACAGGCACTTTGCCTGCTTTCTGCTCCTCCCAACCACTATCATGCTAATATGGTCCCAGTCTGGGGCAGAGGAGGGCGGGATGGTCAGGGCTGCTGAGGGTTCCAATTTTCCCAAGAGGACACTCAGACACATACTGGGACCCATATAAACACCCCATAGGTTACAGAGTCATCTCTCCCCCACCATCCCCAACCCCATGCCCCGCTCCACACACACAGGCTGGCACACCTACACACTCTCTTC